>NW_027325965.1:1987245-2287245 GCF_048594095.1 Paramormyrops kingsleyae | reverse complement strand
TCTGTGGAGCCCCTGAAGGAACCAAAAGGTGTCTGCTAATTAGATACCCAGGAATAAACTGTGTGGCCCCTGCCCAAGCATTGCTGCCCAAACAGCAGTCTCCTCCTTATGCCGCCGAGGGAGGAGTAGCAACTGGTTCCCCTGCCCCTTCCCCTCTCCCCCCTGCAGATGAGGATCATAACCATTCAGCGCCCGACTCCACCTCCTTATCAGTGACGACGTGCCGCGGTCAAAAACTCAGGCAGTAGGACGAGGCAGAAAAAATTCTTGCCCCTATGTTGTTATTTACAAATCCTCAAGAGGGAGATAACTTTGGTCATCTGACACTGTAGATGAAGGAGTTGAAGGACATTGTCAGTGACCTGCTGGATCCCAGGCAGAACAGACCTCGCTATGTGGCAGCCCTTCTGATACAGGTCGCCCCGCGCATGGACTGGATGATGATGCATCAGTTTAAGCAGGAGCCTAGTAAATCCTGCGAGTGCTACACCGAACGACTGATGGCAGCTTTCTCCAACTACAGTGGGATGGACCGCCCAGCGAACCAAGAGTGTATGTGATGTAAAATACACTAAGAGAGCTCAGTTCCTTTAAAGAGAGGTACTTATAATACTCTGTATTAGTTTTCGTGAGCTGTCCTCTTAAAAAGTACAACACCAGTACTCCATATTCAAATTGTCCCATGAAAAACTACAACCTCCAAACATCAAACTACATGCTTCTATGTCACCTACACTTCAGACTTCATCCTCAAAATCAAAGCAGTATTAACACAAGCAACATCCATCACTTAAAGCCAATATAAGTCTGCTACAACTGGACTTATATCTAAGCAAAACAAACATTTTATGTTCAAGTTTTCTTAAAACTACTGAAACAAATAAATGGCTGCCCTACAGTTCCGCTGTTTTGTTTGTCACCCTGAATTATGTCCTTCATAGTGTGGAAAAAACCGAAGGCTGAGGAATGTTACGTAACACAGCTAGAATGCAATATCTCTCTCTGGTGTAATTCACTGTGTGGTCTTAAGTGTGGTGTCTTCTTCATAACACTCCCTAACTCTTGTATTCATGACCATGAGATAGGGTGGGCTGCTTTTCTTCCTTGCTTTGGCTAGTATTCCTCCCTTTCCTCCCCAGCCTTGGTTGGTGGTTCAGGCAGCATCACCTTGTTTTAGTAGACCCAGGTGCCATACATTTTGAAAGTAGGCTCAAGTGCACAAAATGTTCTAGCAGAAGTCTTAGACAAACTCTGAATTACAAAGTAATCTGACTCCTTCTGAAGCTGTGAGAAATTGTTCATCTATATTTGCTGCATTGTCACTTGTTGATCTGCGTGTGCCCTGCTCCAGCAGTAAAGGGGAGATCGCGTGCAGAGCTGGTTTTCTGTAGGTCTGAGTAAAAATAAAATATCCTCTTCATACAGGAACCAAGTCTATGGCTGGAAATTTCTGCAACAGAGCCATTTAGTTATTTCTAGAAAAACATATAGAGCCAATGAAGGAACCTGATGTCATAGTAACACAGGTCACTGTCCGTGGTGCTGAATTCTCTACTAGATGGGCTTGTGCTGAATGAATAGGACAGCTGGCCAACGTGTCTGTGTGCTTCCACTGACTGGCACCGTGACAACGAGGGGGAAAAATTCATACAGTAAATTAGTTAACAATAATTAGTAATCACGTATAGTTCTCATTTATCGTGATGTAAAATTCAAAAACCATTTCTGACTATTAATCTGCACATTTTAATAATTTAATTAATATTACCTAATTTGTTTATCATTTTCTGCAATCACTGTGCGTTAAAGCAAGTTTTAAAACTAGCTGTGAAATTGTTGATGCTGTTGTTGATCTGAATGTTGCTGACGGAGCCTTAGGATACGTCTTCATACAGATGAGTGAGGGGATGGATGCACTATTCTATGGAGGCCTCTGAAGAGAAAAAATGATCCCAATTTTATATTGAGAGGGATGGTTAATTCCATTTTAATGCAGACTGCGTTAAAAGTCCCTGTTCTGCCGTTGATCTTTTGCATGCATGCTATCATGTATTAGTTTACTCTGTATTTTGATCACGTCAAACTAAAGAATTTTTGGTCGTATTTTTGTTCCTAATTTTGAAGTAATTGTAAAATAAAAATGTTGTTCTTTTCCGCCGCCATGCTTCGTCTTACTTGTGAAGGTTATGCTTGCATTGAACTTGCTTTGTAGACAGTAAGATCCTGCCGGCATTAATTCTCCACTGTGTGGTAATTTTGAGAAATTGCGCACGTTTCTTATCCCGTCAGAATCGGTAAAACTAACGCCATGCGAATGTGTCTTAGCGCAGAGTTTAGAATATTTACGGTTTCCGGTCAATGAAGGCAGTTTGAAATAAAACAAAAACGCTTAAACTTTCTGGATGCGCAAACTCTCGCTCTTGGCAAGATGGTGCAGATAGTTGAGATAAAGGACTGTTATTCGATGAGAATTCGAATCCATCACTCCTTAAACATGGAGAACATGGATCCAGAAGGTATTAATGATTATAATGATTAAATGATAATAAAGTTGTAGCTCCTGGTATGTGACAAACGAAATGAACGGCCAAGTCTGCATTGGCCTAATGCTTGTTAGTTTTGAGGTAAAGCTGATAAGTAACACATTTGGTTTTCG
This sequence comes from Paramormyrops kingsleyae, assembly GCF_048594095.1. Lineage (NCBI taxonomy): Eukaryota > Metazoa > Chordata > Actinopteri > Osteoglossiformes > Mormyridae > Paramormyrops > Paramormyrops kingsleyae. The sequence continues at coordinate 2,284,589 of NW_027325965.1, read as the reverse complement.
AGGTAAAATAACCGACCGGTTGAATAATTCAACTTTTATCTACAGAAATGAATGTATTTAGAACTGCAAACGGATACATTGGAAGCGGAGTTTTAAAATGAGAAAATGTAACGATGTGATAGGAAATGCCGTTCGTTATACTCCCCTTCTGTCTCCCATTCTTGCTCATCTTGTTTAAATGATAAGAAAATGAAAAGCAAGATCACTGTTAGTGACAAAAGTGCAGGACTAAATGTGTTTCATTTAATATTTATTCATTTGGATATGTGTGAGAGTAAGCGTATGCATGGATGTTGTCTTCTGGTTTAGCTTTCTTAGCTTTATCAGTAATTCACATTATTTCATTTATCTGACAATCTGAAGCCCATGGACTCATTTTAAACGGATTTTGTAGTAGAGTATTTATCCAGTTATTGTCATGTTCTTATATATCTCTCTGTGTTCCATTTTGTCCCAGTTCATGAGTTTTTGGAGGACAAGTTCATCTCCATTCTGGTCGTGAACTTCGAGAGGAGCCCACTGACCATGGAGAACTTGCAGTCTCTGGCCCTCAGTGTCCCTTCATTTTATTGGCGGCTCACTGGGGAGGAGCTGGATCCCAGCCTATTGCACGTAGCACCTGCACGACTGCAAGTGGTACATCATGGTACAGAGACTGGTGTCCAGCATGGGGATGGAGAATCACCAGCTGAGGAGGATGACCATTACGGACAGGAGCTGCCATCATCCAGCTCTATAAGGGAGGCTTCCCCTGCAGCTCCAGCATCCACGACTGAGGATGCTAATGGGCTTCCTGAGGCTCTCCCCTTGGCCTGGGGTGAAGATGAGCCCTCATCTCCATCCTTATCTGTGCCTTCTGACACTCAACCTGGAAGTCAGATTGAGCCAGAACATGCTGAGCCCTCCAGCTCCACCTTCTGGATCCCTGTGGGCCCTAACAGCACGTGGCAGCAGCTTGAGATCGAAGGCCGCAACTACCTGCGGAAGCTGGATGAGCTCAGCATCTCCGATGGACTCTGGAGCATTACGGACTACGGTGATGATCACACCGTGGTCATGTCCGTGCATGTCTCCGTGCATGTGAGCAGTTCTCTGCGAACATGGGGCGTGAGGCAGGAGGAGAGGCCTCCTCAGAGGCCCGCTGGCACCAGACAGAGGAAGCGCAAGGCCGAGCCCGACGACACCAGCGGCTCAAGTTCTCCTCCACCGCACAAGAGGCCCATGCGCTTCTGACTTGATTCCATGTTTTTACGCTGTAAGTTACATTTTTATTTCAACATAATTAGAAGATCCCACAGGAAAATTTTAGTCAGTTACTTAATAAATGACCAAAAAGTAGTTGAATAGGACAGCTGGCCAACGTGTCTGTGTGCTTCCACTGACTGGCACCCTGACATATAATGATTTTTAACAACGAGGGGGAAAAATTCATACAGTAAATTAGTTAACAATAATTAGTAATCACCTATAGTTCTCATTTATCATAATGTAAAATTGAAAAACCTTTTCTGACTATTAATCTGCACAATTTAATAATTTAATTAATAGTACCTAATTTGTTTATCATTTTCTGCAATCACTGTGCGTTTAAGCAAGTTTTAAAACTAGCTGTGAAATTGTTGATGCTGTTGTTGATCTGAATGTTGCTGACAGAGCCTTAGGATACGTCTCTATACACATGAGTGAGGGGATGGATGCACTATTCTATGGAGGCCTCTGAAGAGAAAAAAATTATCCCAATTTTATATTGAGAGGGATGGTTAATTCCTTTTTAATGCAGACAACGTTAAAAGTCCCTGTTCTGCCGTTGATCTTTTGCATGCATGCTATCATGTATTAGTTTACTTTGTATTTTGATCACATGTCAAACTAAAGAATTTTTGGTTGTATTTTTGTTCCTAATTTTGAAGTAATTGTAAAATAAAAATGTTGTTCTTTTCCGCCGCCATGCTTCGTCTTACTTGTGAAGGTTTTGCTTGCATTGAACTTGCTTTGTAGACAGTAAGATCCTGCCGGCATTAATTCTCCACTGTGTGGTAATTTTGAGAAATTGCGCACGTTTCTTATCCCGTCAGAATCGGTAAAACTAACGCCATGCGAATGTGTCTTAGCGCAGTGTTTAAAATATTTACGGTTTCCGGTCAATGAAGGCAATTTGAAATAAAACAAAAACGGTTAAACTTTCTGGATGCGCAAACTCTCGCTCTTGGCAAAATGGTGCAGATAGTTGAGATAAAGGACTGTTACTCGATGAGATTTCGAATCCATCACTCCTTAAACGTGGAGAACATGGATCCAGAAGGTAATAATGATTATAGTGATTAAATGATAATAAAGTTGTAGCTCCCGGTATGTGACAGACGAAATGAACGGCCAAGTCTGCATTGGCCTAATGCTTGTTAGTTTTGAGGTAAAGCTGATAAGTAACACCTTTGGTTTTCGAGGTAAAATAACCGACCTGTTGAATAATTCAACTTTTATCTACAGAAACAAATGTATTTTGAACTGCAAACGGATACATTGGAAGCAGAGTTTTAAAATGAGAAAATGTAACGATGTGATAGGAAATGCCGTTCGTTATACTCCCCTTCTGTCTCCCATTCTTGCTCATCTTGTTTAAATAATAAGAAAATGAAAAGCAAGATCACTGTTAGTGACAAAAGTGCAGGACTAAATGTGTTTCATTTAATATTTATTCATTTGGATATGTGTGAGAGTAAGCGTATGCATGGATGTTGTCTTCTGGTTTAGCTTTCTTAGCTTTATCGGTAATTCACATTATTTCATTTATCTGACAATCTGAAGCCCATGGACTCATTTTAAACTGATTTTGTAGTAGAGTATTTATCCAGTTATTGTCATGTTCTTATATATCTCTCTGTGTTCCATTTTGTCCCAGTTCATGAGTTTGTGGAGGACAAGTTCATCTCCATTCTGGTCGTGAACTTCGAGAGGAGCCCACTGACCATGGAGAACTTGCAGTCTCTGGCCCTCAGTGTCCCTTCATTTTATTGGCGGCTCACTGGGGAGGAGTTGGATCCCAGCCTATTGCACGTAGCAACTGCACGTCTGCAAGTGGTACATCATGGTACAGAGACTGGTGTCCAGCATGGGGATGGAGAATCACCAGCTGAGGAGGATGACCATTACGGACAGGAGCTGCCATCACCCAGCTCTAGAAGGGAGGCTTCCCCTGCAGCTCCAGCATCCACGACTGAGGATGCTAATGGTCTTCCTGAGGCTCTCCCCTTGGCCTGGGGTGAAGATGAGCCCTCATCTCCATCCTTATCTGTGCCTTCTGACACTCAACCTGGAAGTCAGATTGAGCCAGAACAGGCTGAGCCCTCCAGCTCCACCTTCTGGATCCCTGTGGGCCCTAACAGCACGTGGCAGCAGCTTGAGATCGAAGGCCGCAACTACCTGCGGAAGCTGGATGAGCTCAGCATCCCCGAGGGACTCTGGGGCATTACGGACTACGGTGATGACCACACCGTGGTCATGTCCGTGCATGTCTCCGTGCTTGTGAGCAGTTCTCTGCGAACATGGGGCGTGAGGCAGGAGGAGAGGCCTCCTCAGAGGCCCGCTGGCACCAGTCAGAGGAAGCGCAAGGCCGAGCCCGACGACACCAGCGGCTCAAGTTCTCCTCCACCGCACAAGAGGCCCATGCGCTTCTGACTGGATTCCATGTTTTTACGCTGTAAGTTACATTTTTATTTCAACATAATTAGAAGATCCCGCAGGAAAATATTAGTCAGTTACTTAATAAATGACCAAAAAGTAGTTGAATAGGACAGCTGGCCAACGTGTCTGTGTGCTTCCACTGACTGGCACCCTGACATATAATGATTTTTAACAACGAGGGGGAAAAATTCATACAGTAAATTAGTTAACATTAATTAGTAATCAAGTATAGTTCTCATTTATCATAATGTAAAATTCAATAACCTTTTCTGACTATTAATCTGCACAATTTAATAATTTAATTAATATTACCTAATTTGTTTATCATTTTCTGCAATCACTGTGCGTTTAAGCAAGTTTTAAAACTGGCTGTGAAATTGTTGATGCTGTTGTTGATCTGAATGTTGCTGACAGAGCCTTAGGATACGTCTCTATACACATGAGTGAGGGGATGGATGCACTATTCTATGGAGGCCTCTGAAGAGAAAAAAATTATCCCAATTTTATATTGAGAGGGATGGTTAATTCCTTTTTAATGCAGACAACGTTAAAAGTCCCTGTTCTGCCGTTGATCTTTTGCATGCATGCTATCATGTATTAGTTTACTCTGTATTTTGATCACGTCAAACTAAAGAATTTTTGGTCGTATTTTTGTTCCTAATTTTGAAGTAATTGTAAAATAAAAATGTTGTTCTTTTCCGCCGCCATGCTTCGTCTTACTTGTGAAGGTTATGCTTGCATTGAACTTGCTTTGTAGACAGTAAGATCCTGCCGGCATTAATTCTCCACTGTGTGGTAATTTTGAGAAATTGCGCACGTTTCTTATCCCGTCAGAATCGGTAAAACTAACGCCATGCGAATGTGTCTTAGCGCAGAGTTTAAAATATTTACGGTTTCCGGTCAATGAAGGCAGTTTGAAATAAAACAAAAACGGTTAAACTTTCTGGATGCGCAAACTCTCGCTCTTGGCAAAATGGTGCAGATAGTTGAGATAAAGGACTGTTACACGATGAGATTTCGAATCCATCACTCCTTAAACGTGGAGAACATGGATCCAGAAGGTATTAATGATTATAGTGATTAAATGATAATAAAGTTGTAGCTCCCGGTATGTGACAGACGAAATGAACGGCCAAGTCTGCATTGGCCTAATGCTTGTTAGTTTTGAGGTAAAGCTGATAAGTAACACCTTTGGTTTTCGAGGTAAAATAACCGACCTGTTGAATAATTCAACTTTTATCTACAGAAACAAATGTATTTTGAACTGCAAACGGATACATTGGAAGCAGAGTTTTAAAATGAGAAAATGTAACGATGTGATAGGAAATGCCGTTCGTTATACTCCCCTTCTGTCTCCCATTCTTGCTCATCTTGTTTAAATAATAAGAAAATGAAAAGCAAGATCACTGTTAGTGACAAAAGTGCAGGACTAAATGTGTTTCATTTAATATTTATTCATTTGGATATGTGTGAGAGTAAGCGTATGCATGGATGTTGTCTTCTGGTTTAGCTTTCTTAGCTTTATCGGTAATTCACATTATTTCATTTATCTGACAATCTGAAGCCCATGGACTCATTTTAAACTGATTTTGTAGTAGAGTATTTATCCAGTTATTGTCATGTTCTTATATATCTCTCTGTGTTCCATTTTGTCCCAGTTCATGAGTTTGTGGAGGACAAGTTCATCTCCATTCTGGTCGTGAACTTCGAGAGGAGCCCACTGACCATGGAGAACTTGCAGTCTCTGGCCCTCAGTGTCCCTTCATTTTATTGGCGGCTCACTGGGGAGGAGTTGGATCCCAGCCTATTGCACGTAGCAACTGCATGGCTGCAAGTGGTACATCATGGTACAGAGACTGGTGTCCAGCATGGGGATGGAGAATCACCAGCTGAGGAGGATGACCATTACGGACAGGAGCTGCCATCACCCAGCTCTAGAAGGGAGGCTTCCCCTGCAGCTCCAGCATCCACGACTGAGGATGCTAATGGGCTTCCTGAGGCTCTCCCCTTGGCCTGGGGTGAAGATGAGCCCTCATCTCCATCATTATCTGTGGCTTCTGACACTCAACCTGGAAGTCAGATTGAGCCAGAACATGCTGAGCCCTCCAGCTCCACCTTCTGGATCCTTGTGGGCCCTAACAGCACATGGCAGCAGCTTGAGATCGAAGGCCGCAACTACCTGCGGAAGCTGGATGAGCTCAGCATCCCCGAGGGACTCTGGAGCATTACGGACTACGGTGATGATCACACCGTGGTCATGTCCGTGCATGTCTCCGTGCATGTGAGCAGTTCTCTGCGAACATGGGGCGTGAGGCAGGAGGAGAGGCCTCCTCAGAGGCCCGCTGGCACCAGTCAGAGGAAGCGCAAGGCCGAGCCCGACGACACCAGCGGCTCAAGTTCTCCTCCACCGCACAAGAGGGCCATGCGCTTCTGACTGGATTCCATGTTTTTACGCTGTAACTTACATTTTTATTTCAACATAATTAGAAGATCCCGCAGGAAAATATTAGTCAGTTTAGGGCTGGACAATAATTCGATATCAATATATATCGCGATAGAATTTTTTTCAATAACGGTGATACGATTTTTAAACACATTTCCTATATTTCGATATACATTTGAATATATATATATTCATATATATTCGTGTATATATATATTCATATATATTCGTATATATATATATATATATACACACACACACAGTCGAACCCACTTATCTTGTCCTCGGTTAACTCGCCAACCCTATTAAGTTGGCGTTTTTGAAGTGGAACCGCCAAATTCGGCACTTAACATTGGTTATCTCGATCCCCGTGACGATTCGCCGGCTTTTAAAAATGTATCACAAGTGCTAAACAGCGCGTATTCAAATCGCATTCGCAGGGTAATTTGCTAAACAACGCAGCTGTGATACGCGATCCAGGTAAAACTTTTTTAGACAGCATAAATAATATTGAAGCATTTGTTTTCAAGCAGACTGTTAAAGGCAAAAGCAACAAAGCATTTTAGAAACCATAGTAACCGCGTGTGTGATACTTATCAGAGCTGTGTCAGAGCGAAATGACTCGTGAATTTAATTTTGACACTGGTTAGCTTTTTGTAAAAACGAACTACAGTACACCCCGCAGGTTTTTTGTGAGCGATCTTTGTGTTTTCAATTTTGGAGAATATAATTAAAGGTTTGTATCGAGAAACGACGGTGGTTTTTATTGTATACTAGTAAATTTCTGCTGTTAGTTGGTGCATATGCCTTTTGTTAGCCAATATGTATGTCGGGGCCGGCTCTACGCTGGGGCAACGCCCCCTTAAGCAAACGTCCTGCCCCCTTAAATCAAACTTTTAGAAGTTGAGGAAGAAAATAATAATTACCCACAAACTGAATATGGACAAGATTTACTACAGTAGCTGAAAAATCCACTGAAAAAGGCACAAACGAGATGATAAGTTTCACTTCTTGTTCGCTCTTTCTGTTTGTGCGCGGGCTCACACTGCACTCGGCAGAGATCCCCCACTCACCCTCCCCCCAGCTAAACATCCAATCACTGTTAGTATGCAAATGAGTCCGTTTCTCAGTAGGCAGGGCAGAGCGAAATGAGCTGCGCGATTGCGGGAGGGGAAGCAGCAATCTCTCTCGTCAAAATCATAACGACTCGTGAGATCATGGTTCGAATTATTTTTGTCTATTTGGGGGGGTCTTGATCGGGGGGTACTGTACCCTCCAGTACCCCCCCGATCAAGACCCCCCCAAATAGACAAAAATAGCAGTTTGGGGGGGGGGGGTCTTAACATTTTTCTTTTGTTTTTTTTTTTTAAAAGAAAGATAATCTCACCTTGTAGGAAAATTTTATGTAAAACTATTTCAGACACCCCTAGTGTGGACCGTACCATTTTAACCACCTCGGCGCTAGAAGCAGCTTAGCCAGTCGGTTACGTCATTCATTCTCATTGAGCGACTTGTTCGTTGTGATTTCAAGATTTCAAGATTCTTTATTCGTCACATACATAGTTATAACAAGTACAACATGTAGTGAAATGAACCCTGACCGATCCTATTTTTCAGTTTTATATTTCAAGACTCGGTGAATTGATTTTTTCTTTTTCATAACTTAGCCTACCCTTTTTAGTTTTGGTAATATTGGCAATAGTGAAAAGTGTTTTGTTGGGTTCAAATATGTTTGATATAGGCCATCCAATTAAGGTAAATGTCATGTTTTTACTTGTTTTAATCTGATGAGGAATATTTTATTTTATTTTTTGTTGTTTTACTTTTCAGTTTTCCCCCTGAGGGATTGCCACCTTATGTGGTCAGGGGGTTTGCGTGCCTCAGTGACCCTAAGAGCTACACCAGCAGAAGCTTAGCCTTCAGGTGGGACACCCAAGTTGGACAGGTCTTAGGGTAGAGGCCTGACAAAGTGCAATCCAATTACATGACAAAAACTGTTATCCAGAGCACCACCCCACCCCTTTACCGCCTTTGTCGCCACCATGTGCCCCCTTCACATTTATGTCTGCCCCCTCATATATGCATGTCTAGAACCGGCCCCGATGCATGTACATATTTATATTATGCCGATCACGTCAAACAAATCGCGGCAATGCCAAAAACACCAAAAACCTGTGCATGTACATTCTCAGTTATTAATGCACATAAATAAATTTCAAGCACATGTTAATATATTGCTGCCATATTGGTTTTCGGTTATCTCGATCATCGGTTATCTCGACGCTTTTTGGCAACCTCCTAGGCCGGCGACATAACTGGGTTCGACTGTATATGAATTATCAGCCTGTTCTAGTTTAAATGGAAATATATTATTGTTAATAAGCTGAGTCTAAGAGTTTTATTTATTTGATAGTTTATTTCACATTTCTTGTTTGTACAGGCTAAATACAAATAAAAAGTGAACCTTATTTTTTTTTGTACTGTTTTTATTAAAAAAAAAAATTATATAATTTTAATAGGAGGAGCCTGGAGGTATTATAGACTTTGCAAATTCAGTTTGCAGACATCCATTGTGTGTGTCCTCTGCAGTTTTTTCCTGAGGCTTTTTAATATTGTCCATATCGATATCGGAATTATACCGTATCGACCAAAATTAAGAAATATATCGTGATATAATTTTTTGCCATATCGTCCAGTCCTAAGTCAGTTACTTAATAAATGACCAAAAAGTAGTTGAATAGGACAGCTGGCCAACGTGTCTGTGTGCTTCCACTGACTGGCACCCTGACATATAATGATTTTTAACAACGAGGGGGAAAAATTCATACAGTAAATTAGTTAACAATAATTAGTAATCACGTATAGTTCTCATTTATCTTAATGTAAAATTCAATAACCTTTTCTCACTATTAATCTGCACAATTTAATAATTTAATTAATATTACCTAATTTGTTTATCATTTTCTGCAATCACTGTGCGTTTAAGCAAGTTTTAAAACTGGCTGTGAAATTGTTGATGCTGTTGTTGATCTGAATGTTGCTGACAGAGCCTTAGGATACGTCTCTATACACATGAGTGAGGGGATGGATGCACTATTCTATGGAGGCCTCTGAAGAGAAATAAATTATCCCAATTTTATATTGAGAGGGATGGTTAATTCCTTTTTAATGCAGACAACGTTAAAAGTCCCTGTTCTGCCGTTGATCTTTTGCATGCATGCTATCATGTATTAGTTTACTCTGTATTTTGATCACATGTCAAACTAAAGAATTTTTGGTCGTATTTTTGTTCCTAATTTTGAAGTAATTGTAAAATAAAAATGTTGTTCTTTTCCGCCGCCATGCTACGTCTTACTTGTGAAGGTTATACTTGCATTGAACTTGCTTTGTAGACAGTAAGATCTTGCCGGCATTAATTCTCCACTGTGTGGTAATTTTGAGAAATTGCGCACGTTTCTTATCCCGTCAGAATCGGTAAAACTAACGCCATGCGAATGTGTCTTAGCGCAGAGTTTAAAATATTTACGGTTTCCGGTCAATGAAGGCAGTTTGAAATAAATCAAAAACGGTTAAACTTTCTGGATGCGCAAACTCTCGCTCTTGGCAAAATGGTGCAGATAGTTGAGATAAAGGACTGTTACTCGATGAGATTTCGAATCCATCACTATACTGTATATGTCAGGGTGCCAGTCAGTGGAAGCACACAGACACGTTGGCCAGCTGTCCTATTCAACTACTTTTTGGTCATTTATTAAGTAACTGACTAATATTTTCCTGCGGGATCTTCTAATTATGTTGAAATAAAAATGTAACTTACAGCGTAAAAACATGGAATCCAGTCAGAAGCGCATGGGCCTCTTGTGCGGTGGAGGAGAACTTGAGCCGCTGGTGTCGTCGGGCTCGGCCTTGCGCTTCCTCTGACTGGTGCCAGCGGGCCTCTGAGGAGGCCTCTCCTCCTGCCTCGTGCCCCATGTTCGCAGAGAACTGCTCACATGCACGGGGACATGCACGGACATGACCACGGTGTGATCATCACCGTAGTCCGTAATGCTCCAGAGTCCCTCGGGGATGCTGAGCTCATCCAGCTTCTGCAGGTAGTTGCGGCCTTCGATCTCAAGCTGCTGCCACGTGCTGTTAGGGCCCACAGGGATCCAGAAGGTGGAGCTGGAGGGCTCAGCATGTTCTGGGTTCACTGGGTTCGTTTCGAGGGACGAAAAATCCTTTTTTTCGCCGATTACAGCGGCCAGACGGCTCGAGCTCGCAAGGCTATGTCCCCCGTTCTGAAGAAGGCTCGGGAAGCTGGTGTTCCTGCTTTTCTGTTGTACCCGACTAAAGTTCGCCTTTCTTTTGCGGGTAACCAGTGGTTTTTTACCGACCCAGAAGAAGCTCTTCAGGCAATCGGCGCTTTCACCTCCACCGGGTCCTGGCCAATTTAATATGCCTATTCGGTCTGCTTTGTTGTTTGCCTGTTATTATATTGCGGTCACACTGTGCGTGTGGAGTATATAAATCGGGTGCTTTTCTGTTAACGATTTTGTGTCTGTTCTATAGTTGATTTTGCTTTGTAGTTTACGCCGGGGGTGGCCGGCGGGCTTGAGTATTCACGCATGCCTTATCCCCTGCGTGTCACGCGCTGGCTTTTGGCCCCGCGCTGTTCTGGGGGGATGGGGGGGAGGGGGGTGTTTTGTGGTTGTTTTGCCTTGGGGTTCGCGCCCTTCGGCTCATTGGATGATGGTGTTCTTTCTTATGGGGTGTTAGGGGTTTGTATTACTGGAGCTTATTTGTTTATGGGTTGTCTGTTTTCACTAATTCCTTCTCTAACGATGTGCTACTCTATTGACGTCTCCCTCTTTGTCTCTCTCTCTCCAGTATTGTGCTGTGGATCTATGTCTTTTATAGCTGCTGATGGCTAACTTAGTTATGGCTACCTGGAACGTGAGGACGCTTTCGACCCCTCAGAAGCGCTCTAGTGTCACAGACATTTTGTTTAGAAATAGGGTGGACATTGCTTTTTTGCAGGAGACACATTTGGAGTGCATTGGTGCATTTGGACCAAGCGCATGAGGCTCGTATCGCCAGGGTGCGGGCCGAACGCAATGGTTTACTTTTGCGTAAGGCTGAATTTCTTGTACATCGCACTAGGACACGGTATTACGCTAGTGGCCTGGTAAGTTGTTGGCGCTTAGGCTCCGCCAGTGTGACACTTTTCAAGTGTAAAATTCAAGGATGGAGCTGTAACCACCAACCCTTCTGAAATTAATGACCGTTTTCTTGATTTCTATAAGGATCTCGACTTATCCGACAGCCCTCCATCTCAGACAGCCCTGGACTCGCCTTTTTCCCTGGCTTCTCTCCCTATACTTGCTCAGCAGGATGCCTTACTACTGGAAGCCCCCATTACATTTTGTGAGCTCACTGAGGCCCTTAAGTCATTTTCTAAGAATAAAGCTCCTGGGATGGATGGTATTCAAGCTGAGGTGCTGCTCACCTTCTGGGCACAGTTAGCCTCCCCTCTGTTTCGTATGCTGTCCTCCGCCATACGCTCCTCTCAGCTCCACCCCGCTTTAAATTCTGTGATAATCTCTTTGCTTTTAAAACAGGGCAAAGACTCTGCTGATTGTTCCAGCTACCGTCCCCTATCTTTAATGAACTCTGATGTTAAGCTATTGGCTAAGGTGTTGGCTCGCCGCCTTCAGTTAATGATAGCTAAGATTGTACATCCCGATCAGACTGGTTTTATTTCAGCTCGCTACGCAGCCGACAATATGCGTCGTCTTCTGCATATTGTTAAAAATGATTATTCTTCCTCTCCTCCCACTGCTCTTTTCTCATTGGATGCCGAGAAGGCCTTTGACAGGCTTAATTGGAGTTTCCTCTGGGAAATTTTTTTTTTGCCCCGCTTAAATTTCTTAAGTGCTATGCTTCCTTTGCCGCCCCCTTCCCACTTTTTGAAAGATGTCCGGTCGACAGTAACGTCCTTTCTCTGGAATGCCCGCAAGCCTCGCATAAGGTACTCCTTTCTTACTCTTTCTAGAGATGATGGGGGTCTCGCTCTACCGGAATATGAATGGTACCACTGGTCCTTTGTTCTCCGTTCGGTCTGGCACTGGCTTCAGCCTCCCCCATCACCGCCTTCCTGGTTTCCAATAGAGGAGAATCTGGCGCGTCCGCATCAGCTGCAACATCTCCCTTTTCTCTCCCTGAAAGCTAAGGCAGCTAAACCTGTGCTAGGCTCAATTGTGTCTTATGCTGTGCAGATTTTCCATCGGGTCGAGAAGCGCACTGGCTCTGTCCCAATCTGGCACTCAAATACACCAGTATTTCTTAATAGAGCGCTTAACATTGGTGGTCAGCCCATCACAAACTCCCGGTGGATCTCGTCCGGAATCCGTGTTTTGGGTGATCTATTTGATGACTCTGGCCTCCTCACGTTCCAGGCTCTCAGCTCTAAATTTCCTATCCCTCCTTCTTCCTTCTTTTTCTTTCTACAACTGCGATCTGTCTTCAGAACATGTGGGATTTCCTTCTCTGCTCCTTTGCCTATTCACCCCTTTTGCAAATTTGTGGCTTCCCTGTCCAAATCTAATAGACCAGTCTCCACGCTGGACATGTTTTTGCGTAATGCTGGTCAGGTTATTCCACCTGTTGCCCGTAAATGGGGTGATATCTCTTCTCCTTCTCCATTGTGCTGGCGCACCATTTTTAAAAATATTAAGCGGGCTTCTAGAAATCCCAATCACCAGCACGTTCAGTTTAGTTTTGTGCACAGGATGTACTGTACTCCACGATTGCGCTTCGCTATGGCTCTCGATCCTGATACCCTTTGTAAATTGTGCCCACTTAGAGCCCTTGGTATGTTCTGGGAGTGTCCACCTGTGGCCGCTCTTTGGTATGCGGTCTCCTCCTTTCTTTCTGATCTGCTGGATGTGACTGTCCCTTGTTCTCCTCAATCTCTGTTACTCTTAGATTTCTCTCTCCTTTCTTTTTCCCCTTCTCAGCAACAGACGATTTCTTTATCCTCTGTCGCTGCAAAGCTTCTGTTGGTCTCAAGGTGGAAAGACCCGAGTCGTTGCACTTTCATAGTCTGGAGGGCTTCCCTTTACAATCTGATCATGTTGGAGCTGTCTGCTGCTTGAATAAATGGTGCCTCAGACGTTACTATCAACAATTGGGAGCGTAATGCTTCACTTGTACTACAGTACATTGAGGAGAGCACATCACCTATTGTGTCTGGTTAATTTCTTATGTTCTTATGTTCTGGTACGGTTATGTAGATATGCTATATGGCAATATATTTGGTGTGTGTGTTGTGTATCTATGTGGATGTCTGGGGGTGTGCGTGCATTTGCATTTATAGGTGTATGTGTTTTATTTATTATTGCTGTATGTATATTACTGTGTATGTATATAGATGTATATTCTTTTGTTTCCTTTAATGTCTTGGGGGGGGGGGGGGTTTGGTTCTGGTGTTTTTTTTGTTTTGTATGTTGAACAGTTTTTGATGTGTCACTTTTTTGTGCATTGTAGTAAAACCCAATAAAAAATTGGTTGCAAAAAAAAAAACCAGAATGATCATTTAAAAAAAACAAAACCTTTATGAGGTTGTGCAAAGAGGGGTACGACTTTCATCACGTTTGCACTTCTCTACATCATTTTTGGCCAATTTTTTTAGTCTTAATGGCGGTGTCATCTGAGAACTTCTTTTTATAAAATGCATATTATGTTTAAAAAAATTCCAGCTTTATGGTTTCAGGACAGAACAGCCACTCTGTTATGATGAACATTACGGTATTTTGAGTGTTATTAGTTGTGGCGCCCCTTACTGTACACTGACTACGCCACCCCTTGCGATTCACTACCTACTGAGTGTGCCAGAGCAAGGGAACAATGCTCTAATAAGAAGTACAGATGCAGGTTTTACAGAAATATAAAAGTACAACCTTTAACAACAAATATTCTTGATTGGTCACCAATTAAATAGGTCACTACCTTGATGTTGGGGAAGGGACAGTAAACAGACAAAAAGGGGAAGATGAAAAAAGAAAACAAATCACCAAGACATTGGGACAGAGGCCTATTGAACCAAGGGCGGGTAGACACACTGGTGGGAAGCTAGGGTTTCTATACCACACGTGACTGTGCAAACCCACTTATCCTAATATACACTTCAATCCAATACCCTGCAACCCTCACAGTACTCAGGTACCTTAAGTGACCATTGAAAGTCTTGCAGTTCAGGACTCGGTAGGACCACAGCAGGGGCTGACCCTGACACACACTGAATAAAGCAACACTTAACTCCCAATTGGGTAGTATACAAAACAGTTTAAAACAGCCGGGGCAAACAATACATGCAACAGGTTACCCCAGACTGCAGTGTAATGTTCTGAAACAAACAATACAACATGGACACGGTAAAAATGCAAACAGGCCAATCATAATATCCTGACATGACAAAGACATGTACAGGATTAACAACACATACCTGTCCCAGTATTAGCAGGATACGCCAGAAGTTAAGCTTGGAGATACATCAGTCCCAGCATGGTCATAGCTACCAGCGTCCACGCTGATTACACGCCAACTCGGAAGTCTTAAGTAGTTCTAACAGCGCCTGCTGTTAAAACCGGAAACGGGTGGAGTCATATTTTCACCTTCATGACTCCCGCCGACTGTGGCAAGGAATATATACAATCACGGACTATAAGAATAAACACGCCGTTGCGTTGAGCACTTACGCTGTGTTCGCCGACGAGCTGAACGCGTTCTTCGCACGGTTTGAGATAAACAGCTCTCACCGCGGAGACAACAACAGTCTGATCTCGGTGAGCGAGGACAGCAGCGCGGCTCTGGTTAGCCTGGCAGAGCGCGATGTGCGCCGGGCTCTGAAGCAGGTGAGCATCAGAAAAGCAGCGGGACCAGACGGGATTTCAGGACGAGTCCTGCGATGCTGCGCTGATCAGCTGACTGGTGTTTTCACTAAGATCTTCAATGAGTCCCTAGCTCTGTCTATTGTGCCAACGTGTTTTAAACGGTCCACCACAGTTCCCGTCCCGAAGCACAACAAGCCCTCCAGCCTGAATGACTACCGCCCGGTAGCCCTAACATCTCTGGCCATGAAGGTGTTTGAAAGGCTGGTAAAGAACTTAATCTGTTCATCCATCCCAAATTCCATAGACCCATTACAGTTCGCCTACCACCCAAACAGATCCACTGAGGCGTTACCTGCAAGATCGCTATTTTTCTTTATGCTGCAATTGTTTTCATTATTACTTTGTTTAACTTGACACATCACATCTTTAAATTCTCATCCTTGCATTAGAATATAGACCAGTTAATACTGATGGTATCTCATCCTGTGTCATATGTTTTAAAATGACTACACACTGAATATTGAACTGAAGCTTGACATAAAAAAATTTAATCGCAAATCAAATCGTAATCGCAATTTCTGTCAGAAAAATGGCGATTCGATATTTTCCCCAAATCGTGCAGCCCTAGTTGGCACCACGTCCTGGGTTATTCCCTGCTTTGTGCCCATAGCTTTCAGGATAGTCTCCAGACCCCCTGTGACCCTGCACAGGAAGTTGACCATCCCCGGCCAGCCCCCAGAGTTCTGTGGAAGTTAAAAACACTTTAGTCAAACAACAGACTAACCAAATCTCAGGCTGGAGTAAGCTTCAAAAAAGGAGCTGGTCATTACCTGAACAGAAGGGGAACATAAGAAGGAGACTAGAGCTCAGCTGACAACATACAGTATATCTCTCCCGTTCCTTGCTGATGATGGGAGGTCACTGAGACGAGGTGAGACAAGTAAATAGAAAGTCAGCTGGCTCCTGCTGACACCCAACAGTGTGACACAAAACGGGTGGCATTGCCGAAGACCTCACAGCTAAATATGGAAAGAGGAGAAATATTTTTAAAATGTAAATAAAATGTGGAGCACCTATAATAAAAGCACAGCTATTAGGTGCTAATGATCCAGTTCACACTCAAGATGCCTAAGTTTGATCAGGTCAATCCTGCTACAATGATGTAACATGGACAGGCAGGCGTAATGTACTCACTGTCTGCAGTATGAACAACATGGTCCCACACAGACAGGTGACCCCATAGAAGCGCCTCTCCAGGTTAACAAATACCTTCACTCAGATACTTATGCTCAAATGCTGTTCGCTGTCAGACTCTGCAACAAAGTCCTTGCAGCTGACCCCACACACATAGACTAACAAACACACACATCCAATACACCATGGTAGTTTCTATGTGCAATATTAGTTCTTGTCAATCCCTGTCACTCCATTGCGTGCCTGTCCATATAGATATATCCAGTGTTGTACATATATTTATATATCCACTCTGTACATATATTTATATATCCACTCTGTACATAATATACATACACTCTATTTATACATACATATATTTATCTGTTTACATATACACACATATATATATAAATATTTTTCAATATGCTCATCCAAATTTATGTTTCCAGATTGTTTGTATAGTGCACTTTTTATACTGTACTGTTGGTACAGTTTTTATTCTATTATTTTTAATTTTGCTACTCTTGTCTTGCACTGTCCACTTTTCTGCCGTGACGATGCAATTTTCCACTTGTGGGACTAATAAAGACAAATTTGCTGCGATCTCTGACATTTGGACATGCTTCACTAAGAACTGTGCTGAGAGTTTCACTCCAGGAGAACACATGACCATAGATGAACGGCTGTTCCCTACCAAGGTTCCTTGTCCATTCAAGCAGTATATCGTATCCAAGCCGGACAAATTTGGGATCAAGTTCTGGATGGCCGCAGATTTGGAGACCGAATATGTCTGCAATGCATCCCCTTACTTCGGAAAGGACCCCAGTCGTCAGAAGTGGGAGAGGCTGGCAGAGAACGTGGTCATGAATCTGATGGAGCCATTTTTGGATGATGAGAGAAATGTCACAACGGACAATTTCTTCACCTCACTGGCACTGTCACACAGACTGCTTCAGCGCAAAACAACGCTACTGGGCACGGTGAATAAAGTTCGGCATGAACTTCCTCCACTTGCAAAGGACACTGCACAGCGGGAGGAATTCTCCACGTCAGTGCTTTGCAAAGCCTAGCTAAGCTCAAAATAAATAAATCACAGGGCCCTGATGGCATCTTACCTATAGTTTTAAAAGAGATGAGGGATATTATTTGCCGACCTTTAACTTTAATATTCCAGAAATCGTTATCTGCGGGTGTGGTACCTTCTGATTGGAAGCATGCCAACATAACGCCCATATTCAAAAAAGGGGATAGAAGTAATCCAGCAAACTATAGGCCAATCAGTTTAACTAGCATTACTGGAAAAATAATGGAAGCTATAATTCAAGTGAAAATGGTAGATTACCTAGATGCAAATAACATTATAAAGGATAGCCAACATGGATTTAGGAGAGGTAGATCCTGCTTAACGAATCTACTTGAGTTCTTTGAGGAAGCTACAAGTGAAATTGATCACAAAAAGACCTATGATGTGATTTACTTAGATTTCCAGAAGGCCTTTGATGTTGTCCCCCACAAACGGCTCTTGTTAAAGCTTAAAGCTGCAGGGATTTTAGGAACTGTGGCAGTTTGGATCAAAAACTGGCTAACTGACAGGAAGCAGCGAGTAGTTATTAGAGGCACAATGTCACAGTGGCCCTCCGTTCATAGTGGGGTACCGCAGGGTTCAATTTTAGGACCACTATTGTTCCTAATTTACATTAATGATATTGACACAAATACATACAGTAAATTGGTTAAATTTGCAGACGACACCAAGGTGGGTGGTGTAGCAGATACTGATATAGCAGCAGAGATGCTTCAAAGGGATCTGGATTTAATTAGCGAATGGGCTGATACTTGGCAGATGAAATTTAACACAGATAAATGTAAGGTAATCCATGCGGGGAGCAGAAATATAAAGTACAGATATTTTATGGGTTCCACTGAAATAAAGGTAGCTGATTACGAGAAAGATCTAGGTATGTATGTTGATGCTTCCATGTCCCACTCTCGCCAGTGTGGGGAAGCAATAAAAAAGGCCAATAGAATGTTGGGTTATATCTCTAGGTGTGTGGAGTTTAAGTCAAGGGAGGTGATGTTACACTTATATAATTCCTTGGTAAGACCCCACCTAGAATACTGTGTGCAGGTTTGGTCACCATACCTCAAGAAGGACATTGCTGCTTTAGAAAAGGTGCAACGAAGAGCTACGAGAATGATTCCTGGTCTTAGAGGAATGTCTTATGAGGAGAGGTTAGCGGAACTGAATCTGTTTAGCCTTGAGCAAAGGAGACTAAGGGGGGATATGATTCAGGTCTATAAGATTCTAATGGGTCTGGATGCTGTTCAGCCAAATGACTATTTC
Source organism: Paramormyrops kingsleyae (assembly GCF_048594095.1). Lineage (NCBI taxonomy): Eukaryota > Metazoa > Chordata > Actinopteri > Osteoglossiformes > Mormyridae > Paramormyrops > Paramormyrops kingsleyae. The sequence continues at coordinate 2,266,072 of NW_027325965.1, read as the reverse complement.
AATATTAGTCTAAATACTAGAACTCGTGGCCATAAGTGGAAATTAGCGGGAGAACATTTTAAAACAAATTTGAGGAAGCACTTCTTTACACAGCGTGTAGTTAGAGTATGGAATAGTCTTCCTGCTAGTGTAGTGGAAGCTAAAACCCTGGGTTCCTTTAAATCAGAGCTAGATAAGATTTTAACAACTCTGAGCTATTAGTTAAGTTCTCCCCAAACGAGCTTGATGGGCCGAATGGCCTCCTCTCGTTTGTAAATTTCTTATGTTCTTATGTTCATATGCGGGCAGTGTGGTGGCACAGCGGTTTCTGCTGCCGCCTCACAGTGAGAAGGTCCTGGGTTTGATCCCCGGGTTGAATGCCCGTTGAGGCTTTCTTTGTGGATCTTGCATGCTCTCCCCATGTTCGTGTGGGTTAGGGCTAGTTAAATCTTTGTTCCAAAAGGTCCAGTTGAATTCTGTACATTTTTTGGAAGCTGTGCAGTTGTTACCTAAGGTTATTAAGGTTATTTGTCCCAAGTTGGAGACTAATTTGCTTACTGTATTTTTTCCATTTCAATAGGTAATGTGCTGAAATAATGAAAAAGCAAAATAAACTATCTTGCCACCTGATCTTTTTGTCTTTTTATGTGATACATATAGATAACTGGTCCTTCTAAAACCAGACAAGGCTTGTTTAGTTATAGCTTAAAAACCTTCAAATTACAGGTTAAATTAAATGTTTTACAGGATAAATTGACAGTTTTCCTTTTTTTTCACAAAAATATTTAGTGATTTAACAACTTATTTTTACAGATAATCATTCAACCTTGAAAAATGTTATTAAACTTACTTAATGTGATAGAAAACTTACAAAACCTGTTGAAGTATTGTATTCCTATCAGTTAAAGTTACTGTATTTTAACAGATTTTAACCATCTTTTCTGAAAATATTTTTCACCGTTAACAGGTTTTGTCTGGCACCCCTGCTGCCAGACTTTTGACTTATTTTACAGATGTTTTTTACAGTGTGATAACACAGAGAGTTACCTAGAATAAAAGTCTGAACCTCTCAGTTTGGTGAGTAAAGAAAATCTCTTTTATTCCAGCAATTCCAACAAACGCTCCCGTCACACTCTGGCGCTCGGTACCAAGTACCCCGAGCACACAGAGCCACCAGTTGATAAAGCATAACTCCCAATTCCCTATAAGGACTTCTAAGTCCTGATTGGTCACAAAACACAAACAAATGGAGCTCAAACGTAGCGCAGTGTTCAAAACAATCTCTTCTTGCCTAAAGCCTAAGACATAACAGACCCAATATGCCTCCCCTCCTGGGCCTACCAATGTCCAATTTTTCTTCTACACTCCCCCCTTTTGAACACGCGAGATCTGCGCTGTTCACAAATAATCAGAGTCCACGGTGTAGTAGTCCTCTGGACGAAAGCGCAACGGGCAGAAGCGGGCCGGTGGCGGTTGGATGGAACACGAGTCACCAGCGGTGTTGGTGTTGCTGCTGACATTGATGACGACCGGGGGCTGAGGTCCGTAGAGCCAGGCAGGAATGGGAGGATCATCCACGTATGGAAAAGAGGGAGCCCGCAGGAACATAAGAGATTTTGCCTGGGAAGACAGAACTAGCAATATGATTAGTAGCAACACTACAAGCAAAAGCAATATACTAAAAACTAATGGTTTAATCACCCCGGATAAACCCGGAATCAGTGAGGAGAACCAATTGTCCCAGCTGTACTCAAACAGGCCATGCTCTTCATGTATCTCAGACAGCTGATTGTGCACTGCGTCCTCTAGATCCTGCACAGCCTGAGAGGAATCAGGGATGTACGTGCAACTTTCTTTCCCCACTATAGCACCTTTCTCAGCTAATAGGAGATCCAATGCCTCAGGGTTTTGCAGAGCTACCTGCTTCACTGTGGATAATTCACCTTTAACGGCCTTTACAGTGTCAAGTGTCTGACTGGTCACTTTTTCAACTGCAGTCTGCAGGGCAGCCACCTCTGTCTGAAGGTCTGCTACACCAAGGGATGGAATAAACCCCAAACCATTGCTCAGTTCGACTAAGAGACCGTCTGCTCCGTGAATAGGCATGCAGTCAGCAGAGTAGCCATGACGGACAAAGAGCCGGAGCATGTTTGATTTAGGACTGCCATATCATGATTGGTGTACGGAATCCCGTAGATTCCACACAATTGTGACCCTCTCGGGGGCCAGTCTTGAAGGAACCACCAGGGTCGGACACGCATCTGCAGTGGACCCGATGGACCCAGGCGTCGATTCCTTCCACTTTCACTGCGTGAGGGGTCACCATCAGGACCTGGTGTGGTCCCCTCCATCTCGGCGTGGTCCATCTCTTCCCTCTCAAGTCACGAACTAACACCCAGTTCCCTGGTTCGAGCGGTGTCACAGCTTGTAACGGCTTACCGTCCGCATTCCTCCAATTGGCACGAACCTGGTCCCAGGCTGCACCTATCGCTCACCGCAGACCTGTCAGATAAGTCAGAAAATCCCCATCCACGGTCTCCAGTGTAACATATCGTGAGGGAGACAAAACACGCATCGGCCTTCCTGCATCAACCCAGGGCAGGCCTGTCGTCTCTGAAATTTTGGCCAATTTCCGTTTCAGCGTTTGATTTGCCCTCTCCACCATCCCTCTAACCTGAGTTCGCCACAGCATGTTTTGGGACTGTGGGGGGAAACCCCATGATGACACGGGGAGAATATGCAAACTGCACACATGGAACCCTGGCAGAAACTCAAACCCAGGTCCCAGAGATGTGAGGCGACAGTGCTAAGCACTGCAGCACCGTGCTACCCGCCTCTGGGAATATACTGAGGTTAATTGGAGTTACCAAGTTGACCATAGGTGTGAATGGTGCACACAGGTACGCACGTACACAGGCAGGCACTCATGCACACAGGCACGCACGTACGCAGGCATACAGGCATGCATGCACACAGAGACACACAGGCATCATCGCCGATCACTCGCAATCGAGTATGATGGTCCACCTGGGGGGTCCTTATTGTGGATCTTCAGATGGCTGAAGAGGCCAATTCTCGAACCACAAACCTTATCCCAACAGGTGGACGCCTGTGCGTGGCTTCTTTTAATGTGGGGAGACTGGGGCATAAACAGCCACCACACGGTCCTTGACAGAGACAAACCTATTATCAACGGCATGGACTCCAAGACAGCTGAAGGTCCATCTCTGCTGCAGCCTTCTTCCACCTTCACAGCCGTTGTTGTGATCCACCTGCATGCCTGGACACAATCCTCCGCCTGCTCCGCTGTTGAGGTCTTTCTTGAGTCGCGCTTTGTCTGGCACCTCCCCCTCAACCTTACCGCCAAGGGTGACCCTACCAGGAGCGTGGCTCCAGACGGTATCGCTCTCGGGATCTTTGGCACACGCAAGCCTCCCCACCACGACAAGGTGGCGACTCTCCGGAGAAGACACACACAGGCACGCACGCAGACACATACTGGCACGCACAATTGCACACAGGCAGGCACGCACACACACAGGTACGGACACACGCATGTACACAGGCACGCACACACAGGCCCACACACACGCACACACAGGCACACATGCACGCAGACAGGGACGCACGCAAGCACACAGGCATGCACAGTTACAGTTGCAACCACACACACACAGGCATACATACAGGCACTTACAGACGCACACACAGGCACGCACGCAGACACACACAGGCACGCACGCAGACACACACAGGCACGCATGCAGACACATACTTACACGCATGCAGACACATACAGGCAGGCACGCACGCACAATTGCACGCAGGCAGGCACGCACACACACACAGGCCCACGCACACTCACAGGTACGCATACAGGCAGGCACGCACACAAGCACACAGGCATGCCCAGTTACACTTGCACACACACACACAGGCACGCATGCCCACAGGTACGCATACAGGCAGGCACGCACGCAGACAGGGATGCATACAGGTACATACACAGTCAGGGACGCACGCAGACACACACAGACACACACAGGCATGCACGCAGACACATACTGGCACGCACGCACGCACAATTGCACGCAGGCAGGCACGCACGCACACAGGTACGGACACACGCATGTACACAGGCACGCACATACACAGGCCCACACACACGCACAGGCACACATGCACGCAGACAGGGACGCACGCAAGCAGACAGGGACGCACGCACGCAAGCACACAGGCATGCACAGTTTCATTTGCAACCACACACACACACAGGCATACATTCAGGCATGCACACACATGCACAAAGGCACGGACACACACACAGGCACGCACGCAGACACACACAGGCACGCACGCATACACAGGCACGCATGCAGACACATACTGGCACGCATGCAGACACATACAGGCACGCACGCACGCACAATTGCACGCAGGCAGGCACGCAATCACAGAGCACATTCACCATTCACTCACACCTACAGGCAAGATAAATTTATAGAAGTCGCGGATAAGCTTAGAAGCAGAACATCCACGGTGGTATTCTCTGGAATACTTCCCGTGCCACGTGCAAGTCAGGAAAAATTAGCTGAGATTAGGGGATTTAATTGCTTGGCTAAAATGGTGGTGTAGGAAAGAGGGGTTCAGGTTTATGGGGCACTGGAAGACCTTCTGGAACAGGTGGGACCTGTTCAAGCCAGACGGGTTGCATCTGAACCATAGGGGAACCAGTGTATTGGGGAGGCGTATGTGCAGAATAGTTGAGGAATGTTTAAACTAGGGACTGGGGGGGCAGGGAGGTCAGTTAAGAATTTATGTGGTGAGAGACGGAAAGCCCAAATAAAAATTAAAAGTAGACACTGTAAAAGGCCTACCATTAGTGGTCTGTATTTGAATGCTAGGAGTATTAGAAACAAAATTAATGACTTAGAGGCTTTAATTTCTTCAGACAATTACGACATTATAGGAATAACTGAAACATGGATGAGTGACAATGATGGTGATGAATATAATATGGATGGTTATACGTTGTTCGGTAGAGACCGGATAGGCAAGAAGGGAGGTGGTGTTGCAGTATACGTAAAAGAAAACTTGCAGGCAAGGGATCTCACTGATAAAAATAAAAATTCAGAAGCTGTATGGATCAAACTTGATGCTAAAGATTCAAATGGCCTAATTGTCGGGGTTTGTTATAGGGCACCTAATGTAGCTGTAGAGGAAAGCAGAATATTATATGATGATATCAGGATTATGAGTAATAAAAATGATGTGGTGGTTATGGGTGATTTTAATTTACCTGGGATACAGTGGGACACAGTCTCTGGCTCTTCTGTAAATGAACTTGAGATGGTGGAATTAGTACAGGATTGTTTTTTTACTCAGTTTGTTAATACTCCTACCAGGGGAGAAGCCCTTCTTGATCTCGTTTTTTGTAATAACCAGGATAGGATTGGAAAATTAGAGGTTTTAGACCCATTGTACGGTAGTGATCATAACATGGTTAAATTCGAGGTTAATTTTAGTGTCCAAAGAGCAAAGTCTAAATTAAAAGTATACAATGTTAGGAAGGCTAACTTTAATGGTATGAGACGGAAATTAGAAACTGTAAACTGGACAGAGTTAAATAGCAAAACAGTAGAAGAGGCATGGGAATTTTTCAAAAGCACATTGTTGCAAGTGCAAGAGGACTTCATACCTGTTTCCAGCAAAACTAAATCTAGGAAACGACAACCAAGGTGGTTTACTAAGGAAATTAAGAATAAAGTCAGGAGGAAAAGGGCTCTGTTCCACAACTGGAAAATAACTAATGATTTCAAAATCAAGCAGGAGTATCTAAGTCTACAGGCAGAGTTAAAAAATGACATTAGGCTATCAAAGAGGGATGTAGAAAGAAAAATTGCATTGGAGGCTAAGCATGACAGTAAAGGTTTCTTCCAATATTTTAACTCCAAGAGAGCACTAAAAGCTGAAATCACTAATTTACAGGATAGTAAGGGCCTTATAATTGATAACGAAATTGATATGGTAAATGAGTTTAATGATTATTTTTCAAGGGTGTTCACAATAGAGAACACAAGTAACTTACCACCAATTAATACGAATACAGCATCGTCTATGACCAATATATGTATACTGTAACTGAGGTTGATGTGATACTAAGCCTAGCTAAACTCAAAATAAATAAATCACAGGGGCCTGATGGCATCTTACCTTTAGTCTTGAAAGAGATGAGGGATATTATTAGCCAACCTTTGACTTTAATATTCCAGAAATCGTTATCTGCGGGTGTGGTACCATCAGATTGGAAGCATGCTAATATAACACCCATATTCAAAAAAGGGGATAGAAGTAATCTGGCAAACTATAGGCCAATCAGTTTAATGATCCTGGCCTGAGCGATTTTTTGTGTTGAAGAAAACGAGCGAAGGGAAGTGCTGTGGCATAACTGCAGAGGTGTAAAGAGTACCTGAAAACCATACTTGAGTAAGAGTACAGATACCTTACTGTATAAATTACTCCATTACAAGTTACAAGTCACCAATTCCAATAAGACTTGAGTAAAAGTCGTAAAGTATCCAATTTTAAAAGAACTTAAGTATTTTACTCGTACTGAATGTAGGCTCAAAGAACACCAAGAAATGTGGAAAACAAGGAACTATTTATTTATGAGGCTTTATTTCCTAATATAGACATTAAATTGAACACGTCAATGTTTCACTAATCACTTATGTTCTTATGTTCTTATGTTCTTATGTTTCAAAATGGCAGAAGAAGAAAATAGAACAAAAAGTCAGTCTCAGTCAAACTCAAATGTTCAAAAAAAAGGTAAAACAATAAAAAAACTAATAAAAAAACAAATTCAGAGCTGACTTTAATGGTGTCTTAAGGGCAATTCTTAAGGGCAATTCTTAAGGGTATTTCAAGCAAAAATGGAGCACTCCTAGTAATAAAATAATGACTTGAATTACACCATGATAATTATCAATATCGTTTGATATGATCATGATAAAAATATTTTTGCTATATCGCACAGCCTTAATGGATGCTACCACAGTGGCTTTGCTAACTAGCTAATAACTAGTAACCCATAGGAAGCAAGCTGAACAGTCGTTTGAGCAGACAGTAATATCTGATGACGCACAAAGTCTTTAAGTGTCAAGTCTTGTTAACTACATGGAAGCTATATTATCAGCAAGAAGGTCTTTACCTAGTTACCATAGTTTTGGTAGTGAGTCGGCTAGATAGTCAGCTAACTGATGGAAACGTTTAACCAGCAGCAAAACAACCACAAACAACCATGCGGGTCCCACAGTAAAATCTTTGTGCAGTAATTGACAGTCAATAGTGTGTCTAGCAGAAACATTAACAAACAAAATAATAAATAATAGATAGCACTGTTATTACACTGGGATACTAAAGATTTTTAACTTAATGACATAACAGGTACTACAACGATTCCGTTCTGCGAGTTCGCTTTGGCTTCCGCTTTAAGACGTGTTGGACAAGGGCGTGGCTTTCGCGGTACGAATGGGCCGGGTTGGATGTGGGCGGGGTTGGATGTCCAACCCCGCCCTCCTGCAGGATGCAGCCAGACATACTTGAAGAAATTAGCCGTGGTAGATAAAGATCCTGACTTGTCGCACGCAATCACAATGTAGCGAGTAACGGTAAGCGTCCGTTCAAATGTAGTGGAGTAAAGAGTACATATATTCAGTCACAAATGTAGTGGAGTAGAGAGTAAAAGTTGCTTATATTTTTGATACTCAGTACAAGTACAAAGTAGCCAAAAAAATACTTAAGTACAGTAACGAAGTCCATTTACTCAAGTACTTTACACCACTGACACAAAGTGTAGCTTCTATCCCGAGCACAATCCACATTATTACTTAAAAGCTTATTGACCCTCTGATTCTGCTATCACTTATCAGTAATTTCAAGTAAACATTATGTGTGTTGTATTTGTATGATGAAACCAATCTTTGAGCTCAGTATGAAATAACTGAAATAAACACACAGTCATTCAAACTTGGGCACTTTTTAATTTTGTTTTGTCTTTCAATAAAAACTGCAGCATCAAATCTGATCTGCTTGCCATTCTTGCCTAAAAACAAATGCTGGGGTTATCAAAAACTATGTTATATAGCTATATTCCAGATTTATCACATCTCGGAGCTCCGAGGAACCTCCTTCCCCATACATATCCCTCTTTCCCACTATTCCCTCAAATACTGTTACATTTGTGTTTTTTCCACTCACACCCTGTCTTGATCATGCTCTGACTGCATGGCATCCATATGCATGGCAAATTATTTTACAGTCTTATCTTATATAGTAGGACATGAACATTGAATTTGATAGTTATCTTTTATTTTCACTTCTGAACACAACGCACGAACAGGAAGGAATCGTTTGCATTTGCAACCAACCCCTCCGCAAAAGCCCCAGCGGAAAACTGGCCGCGGACCGGGGTGGGAATCCCCAAGCTGGAAGGCAGTACAGCTTCATGTTCACATTAGCTAGCTAGCTAGTTAGCATGGATTCAGAATGCACTGTACTACAACTATAAAGGACGTAACGTGACACAGAAAAACAATTACTAACTGGCAATGCAGGTTAGCATTACTTTAAATGACAACTTTACCTGTTACTTACCAGAAGAGTTGCCTATACGTTAGCCGAATGACAGCAGGCAGAAGCCGGCGCATTTTTCAGTAATATACCGGAGTTAAACTTAATTACACACTTTTAACACAAACACTGGCAGCTATAAACTCATAGGACAATGGAAAGGACATTAGACAATGGAAGACTGGAAAGAGGTTGCCTGGTCAGATGAGTCTCAATTCACTGCTGCAACATCCAGATGGTAGGGCCAGAATTTAGTGTAAGCAAAATTTTATTTGCACACTTTGGGGCCCTTAGTGCCAACTGAGCAATGTTTAAATGCCACAGCCTACCTGAGTATTGTTGCTGACCATGTCCATCCCTTTATGACCACAGTGTACCCAGCTTCTAATAGCTACTGCAGCAGGGTAACGTGCCATGTCACAGAGCTCATATCATCTCAGACTGGTTTCTTGAACATGAAAATAAGTTCACTGTACTCAAATGGCCTCCACAGTCACTAGATTTCAATAAAGCACCTATGGAATGGGAGATTTGGATGGATGGATGGATTTGCAACAGAAGAGTCGCTTATACGTTAGCCGAATGACAGCAGGCAGAAACTGGCGCGTTTTTCAGTAATATACCGGAGTTAAACTTATTTACACACTTTTAACACAAACACTGGCAGCTATTAACTCATAGGTGGTAGTAAAGCTGAAATTAAAATAAGGCAACACTTATTTTGATACTTTTTTTGTTTGTTCTTTTTCTTAACCGTTCCTTCCTCCTATTCCTCTGTCTCTGCTTATTGACGTTTAGGAGAGAGTGCCAAACATAAATTAACGATGCAAGATTTTCAAACCAAGACAGACAAAGCACAAAAGAGACAACAAAGACACAAATATTGTATATATGTTTTATTGTAAAGCTCATATCCTAGCATATCTTATCCTAGCATATCTACAAACAAATTTACTTTTGTATAGCACAATATCACATTACACCGTCTCAAAGAGCTTTACAGCATCCCCACCCAAAGCCCCCAGTGAGTAAGCCATACATAGGCGACAGTGGCAAGGAAAAACTCCCTATTAGGAAGAAACCTTGGGAGGGACCAGACTCAAAGGGGGAGCCCATCCTCCAGGGGCCGGCAGGGAGAGTCAACTTATCTAACTTACCTACCTTAGCTTATCTAACTTACCTACCTTAGCTTATCTAACTGAAGTACCAACACTTAAACGACATCTCTATTAATACGCCGTCCCCGGCCGTAGCCCATTATTAATCCATTACTCCTGGCGGATTGCTGAGGCTGCCCCTGGCCCCTCTCAGGTCGCCGGTCACTGGAGCCATCGAAGTCCGTGCTTCGCCGTCCCCGGCCATAGCCCATTAGTCCAGCAGTATTCTGTTTAAAGACAAGGAGAGGTTATTGATATTGTATTGAACCTCTGTGGGTATTAAAGGTATATCCACAAGCAAGCCAGCAATAGTCCTAATTCACACTGTGGTGTACGCGAAACACCCCCCCTCCTAAGCGGCAGCATATACGATTCCATCCAGCACCCTCCCTTAGCACGCCATATTGCACGAGCCCAACTACCCATCCTAAAACAAACACACACATACATACACAAAGAAAATTAAAAAGGGCACTTCCCCATCTTCCACGAGAGCCACCCATAGGGTCTGGTCAGCTAACTGGCAGAGAGAGTGTTATGCCAAAAAAGGCATCCCTGTCGAAGAATGCATGCCTGTCTCTAAATGACCGATTGGTCACTGATCTGAAACGAGTTGAGCTACTTTGTCGAGTTAGGCTACCGTAGTGCTAATCGATAGCCCTAACCCTTACCCTAACCCACCAAACCCACCCCCCCTAAAACCCTAACCCTCAAAAAAAAAACCTAAAACCCCAACCCTAACCCCCAAAAAACCCCTAAAAGCTCAACTAGTCAGAACACCGGCATGCATTCTGCGGCAGGGATGCCTTTTTCGGCATAATGCATGTTATACTCTAATTCAAGTGTTCTAATAGTCTCTTAATCTAGGGCTTTACCTTCGGCATGTAACACTTACTCCGCGTCTTATCTATCTTTTCCGTTTCCTTACTTGTTATTTTAATTTTGATAATAATTTTAATTTTGATCTTGATTACTTTAATTTCGTTTCTCTCCATTTTACAGAAGACTTCAAAACGCAGTCACTCGTTAAAGCGCTGGAAAGAAGTTTGAGAAAAGAAGCACATGTGATTCAAAAGTAATCAAGCTGTTGTCACGGATGCCCATTCGTACCATAACTGACAATACGATCCTATGCAGGTCGTCGGCGACTTTCGGCCGCGATCGGCTCCTACTGACCGGTCGTAGGTCCGATTCGGCCGTAAGCAGGGTTGCCAACTCTGACGCATCTGGCGTGACACTCACGCTTTCAAACTGAAACGCTCACAGCAAGAAATCTTACGGCGAATATCTATTAATCCATTTAAACCTAAAATTGCCTACATGAAAAGCGTTGGGGCAGTTTGTAAATAGTCTGCAGGGTTTGCAAGGTAATAAAACTGTTATATACATGTAAATATATGTGTGTAGACTTGTCTCGAATTCAAAATCTCACGCCAACGCCAACTCGATCATTCGCTGTCTAAAGCTATACGCGCTGCAATGTCTTGTAGTACTTATTTTATGTGCATTCGCGCTGTTATGACAAGAAATCACTGTGCATTTTAGCTACAAATTAGCCACATAAATGTTAAAATGCAGGGTAATTTTTCGTCATAACAGCGTGGACGCACATAAAATAAATAGGCATTTGCGCTGCTATAACGAGGAATTGCCGCGCGTGTACGGGGAATGCGTAGGGGAGACCGGGTATGGTTGTAACACTTTTTGCTTTACCACCTATAACTCGATCACTGAATTTTTGAGCTAGAGATTTACATTTTTTCTATTAAGTACCTGTAGAAAAGGCTGTTAAATGAGCGGTTTGTTTAATTGTGCAGTGTTTTGAGCAGGCATTATTTCGGCCATTGGAGGCGTCACGCAGGACCCCAGGTTGGTTTTTTTCTTCTCTTCTTCGCTTTCCTTTAGGCTGGATGCAGAGTTCAACGTAGTTATACAAAGTTTTGTTGGGTTTATGGTGTAGTTGTGCGTGCATGCTGAGTAAGTATGCAGTTCATTCGTACCGCAACTATGCTTTGTAACCGGAGCAAATGTTTATTGTTTTATACGTTTGTAATTTAAAATAAACATATCGCGCTGATCGCAGTTCGCTGCGTTAATGCCGCTCAGTTTTGAGTATTGTATGTTTATTTGCGTTTTGTAATACAAATGGTTAATATAATTTAATATCTATATTTGTTTAATGTTTGTAAAACTATGTTACCCGTGAGCGGTAGTTATATGTTGATTCCTATGTTCTTATTTCTGTTTCAGTAAACCACAATTGCATATTTCCCCAACGAGTATCCGGACTGTTTTATTGGTGGTGTGTTAATGCGCTACTATCCAACTATAGGATAACCTGTCAAAAGTAGGCAAACAAACCCAGTGTTCTGATCGGACACTCTGTAAAGGTTACCACCGGGAGAGAATCGGCGTCCCTTTTTTTTTAAACGACACTCTTCTACATGGTCCTTCGAGCCGGATAGGGTAAGTTTTACAGCAGTAATGATGGATGACAGAGAAAAGGATCTTGTCCTGAGTCAGGGGAGGCCTCGTAGAACAATTCGTCCTCCATGCTACCTAGACGAATATGAGACAGGCCATCATTACAGACAAAGAGGATTACCTGCATCATATCACCACCCTGATGCAAGAGAATATATGACGGATAGTTTCTCGGCGCATGACCAGCAGAGAAATGAACACTCATCACCTGGTAGTGTCCCAGAATGGGTGAAGACACTCAGGGAAGAGAACGATCAGCTGAGGAGAGATATTCGTGAACTAATTGAGTGGCGTGCATCGCAGACTTCTCCAACTCATATCCAGTCAGCTCCTCCTAGGCAGAGCCAAGATGATGAGGAAAGAGCCTCAACCTCATCCAGTATCGGCACCCCAATCTCCCAATATGGAGTCATGATGTCAGGCGATCAGTGGGATCCATGTCACGCAGGCCAACAGTCAAATCCAGTGCCTTGGGAGCATCGAGAGCCGTCAGTATGTGAGGGAGAAGAGGTAAATGAGATTGTGGAGCGGGTCAGGGATATTGCATTGCCACATAAGCAGTACCTTCATTCATCTGGTTATGGACCACACCAGTCCCGACGGTCATCTCGCCATGTGACTCCTGAACGCCATCATGGTAACTCATTAAACAAGCCGCTCATTTAACAGCCTTTTCTACAGTACCCACATTTGTTTGCTACAAACTGCACCAAGTCAAACCTCTGCAAGAATATCACAGACCTGGTGAGTTCATGACAAATAGGCCTACATGGTGCTCCTTTGTTACAACCTGCCCCACTACCGGGGTAGGATGTAACACGTGTTGCGGTAAGTTGCAACAGTTAGACAAAAGAAGCAAAAACACTGGCCACACTGTGCTATATGGTTCAAAAAGAAGTTTTTGAAGACTGACCATAACTCATATATCCACTAGTGTGCTAGAACAAACTTTCTTAATGCTATGTATGCTTAATCAATACTCTACTACAATGCATCTGAGCAAAAAAAACATCCAAGTCAAATAAAAATAATGTGTGTGTGTGTGTGTGTGTGTGTGTGTGTGTGTGTGTGTGTGTGTGTGTGTGTGTGTGTGTGTGTGTTCTTAATCGGTCACAATGCTGACAAATGAATCTTGGTAACCCTGCAGTACAGGCTTGGTGGGCCCAGATACTGTCAGTCTATAATACAGGTCTGCCGCCTGAGTCAAATATTCTGCCAGCACCTTCTCCTGCACCTCAGAGAAGACTTTGTCGCTGCTGTGGTAACCTTCACTGGGAAGATCACTGGACCCCTGGTCTCTCAGCTTCTGCAGTGATTTGCAGTATCTGCTCAGTGTTACATGGCAGATCCCGTGTGCCTTCGCAACTGACCTGACTGACTTGCCCTTCCTTGTGACCTCATCAGATGCTTTTTTTAAAAACACTGGCAGGCACACCTCTTTCAGTCTTTCTTTTCTACTGTCTAGACATTCTGTAAAATTATTAAAATCAAGAAAGTGTCCTTATTTGTATGTAAGGGGATGGTTGTAACACTTAAAGATGTGTTACAACCCAGCCCAGCCCTCTTAGCTATTGCACCTTCCTCTGTTGATCTGAGTGCTGTTACTGGACTGATCATTAAGCAGTGAGGCAGATTGCACCACCAACTACAGAGTAAATGAACAGATAGACTGGAAATACACTCACTGGCCACTCTATTAGGTATACCTGTTCACCTGTCTGTATGTCAGCAGCACAATGTATAAAATCATGCAGATCAAAGTCATGCTCATATCAAACACCAGAATGGGGATTTAAGTGACTTTGAAGGTCACATTGTTCTTGGTGTTAGGTGGACTGGTATGAGTATTTCAGGATATGCTGATCGACTGGTATTTTCACCATCTTTAGGGTTTACAGAGAATGGGCCGAAAAAGAAAAAACATCCAGTGAGCTGTGGTTCTCTGGGAAAAAATGCCTTGTTGATGGCAGACGTCAGGGACAGACTGGCTCTAGGTGATAGAAAGGCAAGAGTAACTCAACAACTCGTTACCACCAAGGTATGCAGAAGAGCATCTGTGAATGCACAACACATCCAACTCTGAAGCTGATGGGCTACAGCAGCGGAAGACCACACCAGGTGCCACTCCTGTCAGCTACAAACAGGAAACTGAGGCTACAGCGGGCACGGGCTCACCGAAATTAGACAATGGAAGACTGGAAAGAGGTTGCCTGGTCAGATGAGTCTCAATTCACTGCTGCAACATCCAGATGGTAGGGCCAGAATTTAGTGTAAGCAAAATTTTATTTGCACACTTTGGGGCCCTTAGTGCCAACTGAGCAATGTTTAAATGCCACAGCCTACCTGAGTATTGTTGCTGACCATGTCCATCCCTTTATGACCACAGTGTACCCAGCTTCTAATAGCTACTGCAGCAGGGTAACGTGCCATGTCACAGAGCTCATATCATCTCAGACTGGTTTCTTGAACATGAAAATAAGTTCACTGTACTCAAATGGCCTCCACAGTCACTAGATTTCAATAAAGCACCTATGGAATGGGAGATTTGGATGGATGGATGGATTTGCAACAGAAGAGTCGCTTATACGTTAGCCGAATGACAGCAGGCAGAAACTGGCGCGTTTTTCAGTAATATACCGGAGTTAAACTTATTTACACACTTTTAACACAAACACTGGCAGCTATTAACTCATAGGTGGTAGTAAAGCTGAAATTAAAATAAGGCAACACTTATTTTGATACTTTTTTTGTTTGTTCTTTTTCTTAACCGTTCCTTCCTCCTATTCCTCTGTCTCTGCTTATTGACGTTTAGGAGAGAGTGCCAAACATAAATTAACGATGCAAGATTTTCAAACCAAGACAGACAAAGCACAAAAGAGACAACAAAGACACAAATATTGTATATATGTTTTATTGTAAAGCTCATATCCTAGCATATCTTATCCTAGCATATCTACAAACAAATTTACTTTTGTATAGCACAATATCACATTACACCGTCTCAAAGAGCTTTACAGCATCCCCACCCAAAGCCCCCAGTGAGTAAGCCATACATAGGCGACAGTGGCAAGGAAAAACTCCCTATTAGGAAGAAACCTTGGGAGGGACCAGACTCAAAGGGGGAGCCCATCCTCCAGGGGCCGGCAGGGAGAGTCAACTTATCTAACTTACCTACCTTAGCTTATCTAACTTACCTACCTTAGCTTATCTAACTGAAGTACCAACACTTAAACGACATCTCTATTAATACGCCGTCCCCGGCCGTAGCCCATTATTAATCCATTACTCCTGGCGGATTGCTGAGGCTGCCCCTGGCCCCTCTCAGGTCGCCGGTCACTGGAGCCATCGAAGTCCGTGCTTCGCCGTCCCCGGCCATAGCCCATTAGTCCAGCAGTATTCTGTTTAAAGACAAGGAGAGGTTATTGATATTGTATTGAACCTCTGTGGGTATTAAAGGTATATCCACAAGCAAGCCAGCAATAGTCCTAATTCACACTGTGGTGTACGCGAAACACCCCCCCTCCTAAGCGGCAGCATATACGATTCCATCCAGCACCCTCCCTTAGCACGCCATATTGCACGAGCCCAACTACCCATCCTAAAACAAACACACACATACATACACAAAGAAAATTAAAAAGGGCACTTCCCCATCTTCCACGAGAGCCACCCATAGGGTCTGGTCAGCTAACTGGCAGAGAGAGTGTTATGCCAAAAAAGGCATCCCTGTCGAAGAATGCATGCCTGTCTCTAAATGACCGATTGGTCACTGATCTGAAACGAGTTGAGCTACTTTGTCGAGTTAGGCTACCGTAGTGCTAATCGATAGCCCTAACCCTTACCCTAACCCACCAAACCCACCCCCCCTAAAACCCTAACCCTCAAAAAAAAAAACCTAAAACCCCAACCCTAACCCCCAAAAAACCCCTAAAAGCTCAACTAGTCAGAACACCGGCATGCATTCTGCGGCAGGGATGCCTTTTTCGGCATAATGCATGTTATACTCTAATTCAAGTGTTCTAATAGTCTCTTAATCTAGGGCTTTACCTTCGGCATGTAACACTTCCTCCGCGTCTTATCTATCTTTTCCGTTTCCTTACTTGTTATTTTAATTTTGATAATAATTTTAATTTTGATCTTGATTACTTTAATTTCGTTTCTCTCCATTTTACAGAAGACTTCAAAACGCAGTCACTCGTTAAAGCGCTGGAAAGAAGTTTGAGAAAAGAAGCACATGTGATTCAAAAGTAATCAAGCTGTTGTCACGGATGCCCATT
Source organism: Paramormyrops kingsleyae (assembly GCF_048594095.1). Taxonomy (NCBI): domain Eukaryota; kingdom Metazoa; phylum Chordata; class Actinopteri; order Osteoglossiformes; family Mormyridae; genus Paramormyrops; species Paramormyrops kingsleyae. The sequence goes on along the minus strand of NW_027325965.1, from coordinate 2,249,544 downwards.
CGTACCATAACTGACAATACGATCCTATGCAGGTCGTCGGCGACTTTCGGCCGCGATCGGCTCCTACTGACCGGTCGTAGGTCCGATTCGGCCGTAAGCAGGGTTGCCAACTCTGACGCATCTGGCGTGACACTCACGCTTTCAAACTGAAACGCTCACAGCAAGAAATCTTACGGCGAATATCTATTAATCCATTTAAACCTAAAATTGCCTACATGAAAAGCGTTGGGGCAGTTTGTAAATAGTCTGCAGGGTTTGCAAGGTAATAAAACTGTTATATACATGTAAATATATGTGTGTAGACTTGTCTCGAATTCAAAATCTCACGCCAACGCCAACTCGATCATTCGCTGTCTAAAGCTATACGCGCTGCAATGTCTTGTAGTACTTATTTTATGTGCATTCGCGCTGTTATGACAAGAAATCACTGTGCATTTTAGCTACAAATTAGCCACATAAATGTTAAAATGCAGGGTAATTTTTCGTCATAACAGCGTGGACGCACATAAAATAAATAGGCATTTGCGCTGCTATAACGAGGAATTGCCGCGCGTGTACGGGGAATGCGTAGGGGAGACCGGGTATGGTTGTAACACTTTTTGCTTTACCACCTATAACTCGATCACTGAATTTTTGAGCTAGAGATTTACATTTTTTCTATTAAGTACCTGTAGAAAAGGCTGTTAAATGAGCGGTTTGTTTAATTGTGCAGTGTTTTGAGCAGGCATTATTTCGGCCATTGGAGGCGTCACGCAGGACCCCAGGTTGGTTTTTTTCTTCTCTTCTTCGCTTTCCTTTAGGCTGGATGCAGAGTTCAACGTAGTTATACAAAGTTTTGTTGGGTTTATGGTGTAGTTGTGCGTGCATGCTGAGTAAGTATGCAGTTCATTCGTACCGCAACTATGCTTTGTAACCGGAGCAAATGTTTATTGTTTTATACGTTTGTAATTTAAAATAAACATATCGCGCTGATCGCAGTTCGCTGCGTTAATGCCGCTCAGTTTTGAGTATTGTATGTTTATTTGCGTTTTGTAATACAAATGGTTAATATAATTTAATATCTATATTTGTTTAATGTTTGTAAAACTATGTTACCCGTGGGGTCAGGGTAAAATGCGGACCGTTTACAAACAGCGGATTCCGTGTTTATAAACAGACGTGTCGCAAAAGACGCACGCCGCGTAGACAGATCACGTGGCATTGAAAGAAACCCATACGACGTTACCTAATCACGGGGTGCGTTCGAGGTGTGTCTGCAGCTGACGCCACGTGGAGCGTGATCTGCCGTCGGCTGCAGGGGTGGAGTTTACGCTGGATGTAAACACTGGGGTATTCGAGGAGCTCAGGAAGGCGCAGCAGCTGCGCGTTCAGCCAGTGCAATTTTGTCATCCATATTACAGAGTACAATACGATTGTCCGAAATCCTTATTGTTGTTAATGTTTAACAATTATTTCATTGTTGGTTTTTTTTGGAAAATAAAATTGAAAATATATAATTTGTTGAGCGTTCTCTAGTCGTGTATAATTTGCATTTGGACGTCCAGCTACCATGAACGTCACAGTTTGTGGGTGCCTGTTCTGGATGAGTAAAATAAATCTTAATAAATCAATAAATAAAAATGTTTCTTTCACCAATAAAGTGTATTCTTAAGTATTTTTGTAGATCTCATATCGAAACACTATCGAACTATATCTTCGTGTTGTCTGGTTTCATTTTCTCATATAAGTAAGGCTACTGTACACCTTGCAAACACTCATGTGAAATATCTACACTATTATAGAAACGTCACATTGGTTGGCACTGTATAAGTCATTATATCAGAATTAATACAAGAAAGAAAAAGAAAATTGCAAAGCAGATCTGTTACATTTAAACATGGAAGTAGCATGTAGAAATAAGTCCCCCAGGCTTGGCATATACAGTAGTAGTGGAAAAGGCTAAATTTGTATTTTACGAAAACATTTAAAAGTGTTTGGGGCAGGATTTGTAATTATCCATTTTGTCCTATACACTGTAACAATAGGGAAGCTGCCCTGCATAATCTAAAAGTCCACAGAAGTGGCATGTAGAAATGAGGCCCCAGAACATGTGATATATTGCCAGGAAGGTCAGAATTTGTACTTTACAAAAATTTAAGATTGAAGATTCAAAAGGTTTATTCGTCATGTACACAGTTGTACACACACAACATGTAGTGGAATGTAACCCTGGTCACTCTGAGCAGCTGTGCATGATAAGAGAGTAACAAAATATAGAAAAAAATAAGAAAAATAATAAGATAAAAAATATATGAAATGTTCAGCTGTACATAATCTATACATAAGTGATAGGTAAGAGGTATTTTGCTGTGCAATGTGCAAGAGGCCTGAGGTATGTGCCAATGATTTGGACAGTGTGAAGCAGTACTTAGAGGCATTGAGTATTGTCCTGATTTAGGAGCATTATGACCTGGGGGAAAAAGCTCCTCTTTAACCTTTCCGTTCTGGGATGCATTTCCCAATACCATAGTGGAGCAACACTGTTGTAAAGTTGCGTAGTTTGAACTACAGTTCTTGAGCTGTAGTTAGAAGCTTAGTCCCGGGTAAATACATCAGCGATGGTGGAAAATGCATTCTAAGAAGGGTATAGTCACCGTGTAAGTAAGAAATTTAATAATCTTTCATAACTAATAGGGAATAATTTAGCTCTACAATCACATATAATGTGAAGTTGTCTGAAAATGTAGTTTGAAACGTAATTGTTGTGTGGGTCTCTGGTCATAAGTACGGTAACTGTCGGTAGTGAGCAATAGGGACACCTTGCTGGGTGATACGGGAAGAATCCTCTGTGTGACCCATCTGTACGTTGACGTCGAAATTCAACTCACCAGTGGCACTTGCACTCTCATCTAGCACATATTGTATGTTCTAGTCACTCTTTGGCTTCTTCTCACGTTTAGAAACATGTGTGAACAGTTTTGAGTCATTGTGTTTAAATGATGACTACTGTATGGTGGCTGTGCTGAACTTCTGCAGCCTGTGTTTTCTATTTTGCATCAAAGTTCACCACAGTGCAAAATGTGTTTTGATGAATGGGAATGTGTTTAGAGTTTTGCTCAAATCTGCAAATTGTGTTTAAAGTTTCACCAGAAGAGTGATTGATTCAATAAATGAGTTTTGGCAATTGGAAATTTTGTTCCAAGAATGAGGTTTAGTCTTTTAGCAATTCAGAAAAACTGTAACAGAAACATAAGGCAAGGTAAACTTTAACTTACCAAAGCTCTTTGGGGCGGTCAAACCAGATGTGTCCAGTTTATACAGATACTGCACAGTTAGGGGTAAAAGGCTGTTATGGGCAGGGTTAATCAATTGTACAGTTGTGCTTAAAATGGGGTATAAAATCCTTCAAATACTACAAAAGTTATGTAAGAGAACTTTTGTTTTTTGTCTTGTAAACAATTACACCTACTCTTACAGTTTTAGACTTAACAGGTTTTAAAGAATTTTATATTATATTATATTATATTATATTATATTATATGAACATGACTATAGCGAATGTCTGTCAGCCCCTTTTGACAGAATGGCCTTATAGCTATGTTTTCACAGAATCTGAGCCGGAAAAGTCAGATTGCTATGCCAAGAGTACAACTAATTTGAGATAATGCAAAAAACAGTGTTTGTGAAGTCATTTGAAGACTGAATTGTGTTACAGTGGAAAAAAAACACAACAGCACAATAAAGGGCAAGTGACTCAGGCAAAGTCAGTCAGAAGGGTGTGTGAACATGATTGGCAAACTGGGTGATAAGTATAATGATGAATGCCTGCTCACCAGTAAGTTCATGCTTATTTTCTTACAGTATCTCTTGAGGAGGCCTGCCAATGGTGTGGACAGTTTCAAAATGAAGATGGTGACTGGGTGAGGAAATTAATGTAGTCATTTGATAGATGGGAAAATATGGCTACTTGTCCTATACTGTATGTTGTTAATCCCACTGTAGATACTCTGTGATGGATGCCAGAGGTGGCAACACCGTGTCTGTACTGGCATGACCAAGAGCCAATTCAAACACATAACAAATGTTAAATGGTATTGCACAGCTTGTGAAGAGGAGTCTTCGCTATAAAAACGCAGCCACACTACAGTGGTATGCAAAAGTCTGCAACCGCTTGTTAATTTAGCATTTATTCCAACTTTTGACCTTTTATTTTTAACCCCTTCGTTGAGCCAATGCATTTATTTGAAAACATTGTTACAGGGGACACAGTAATAAAAATCAAGTTTTTATTCTAGCTTGGCTTTACTTTTCTGAGTTTGTTTGTTAAAGTTCCCATGTCAGTCGTCTTTTTGAGTAATTTGCGTAATGTATTTCTCTCGCCAAAGTTGCAAAATAAATGAGTAATACTATATAGTAGAACAGACATGCGTCAAGTTTTCTTCAGGTTCCTGTAGGTGGCCTTGAAAAAGGACATCTTGTGTCCCAGTGATGGCTCAGTATCTGGTGGGCCACACTTTGTTCTCCATCACCTGCCTGCACCATGTTGGCTTTGAGTGAACCAGTTTGATGAGGTGATCATGGCTGATAACATGATTCCAGGCTGCAATGAGTGACTCAATCAACTCATGTTTTGATTTTGGATGTCTCTTGGATATCTCCAAAGCCACCTTGTGCCACAAGTTCTCAATCGGATTCAGATCGGGAGATTGGGCAAGCCACTCACTTGATCGATGTTGTTCTGATGCTTCCAGTTGATCACCTGTTTGGAGCAATGGCACGGTGCGTTGTCATCTTGGAACAGGAACCGGCCTTTAAACAGCTGCTGCACTGATGGCACCATACACTTTTGCAGTACTGTGATGTACTTGGTCCCACTGACCATGCCGTCAACGATGTGCAGACGTCCGACGCCACTGGCAGTCATGCAGCCCCAGACCATGACCTTCAAAGGATGCTTCACAGTGAGGTTGAGGCACTCAGGCTTGAACTCCTCTCCAGGAAACCTCCTCACATAGGTGTCTGCCTGGCTACCAAACAGGCAGAAAGTGCTTTCATCGCCGGAAAGCACCTTTTCCCACCGTTTCACATGTCCAGCGTGAGTTCTTCCGTGTCCAGTCAACCCGGTTGCACCTTTGGACATCAGTCATCAGTGGCTTGTTGCGTGCCTTGCAACCCTGCAGACCAAACTGCGGGAACCGGCAACAAACTGTTGATGAGGTGACACTGACATGACACGGTGAGGTTAACTTGTGACTTCTCAATGGAATGCGTCAAAGTGCATGATCCTAGCATGATTTTGATGCATGTGGATGACCAGACTGAGGTGTGTCTGCCACCAAACTCACTTTCTTCTCATGTACAATCTTTACAAGTGCTCTGTGACTGCAGCCGACTTTGTTAGTAATCTGGCAGCATGAAAATCCATGAAAATTTGTTGTTCCAAGGAATATTTCTTAAATAATAGTTTATTTTCATTTTTAATTCTTCATTCTGCAAATGCGGATTTGTTTGTTTAATAAATGGTGTTGTTCAGAAATCTACAAAAAGTAATTTGAGAACATGGCAATTCACTACTTTTCATGGTTCAAGGGCCCATAAACATGCACTTATCTAGTTGAAGCTGGATTTGAACCAGCAACCTCTGGATTACAAGCCCACATACTTAGACTACTGAGCTATACACTTACACTGAACTAGCTTAAGTTGTAACTTTTCAAGTGGAATGAATTGCAATGTACCTGACTGTAATACTCATTAAGTTTATTTACAGTTCCTACTTTCAAGAGCCAGCCAGCCAATCTAATTAATTCTTAAGTATTTCTCCTGTAATATGTAATACACGTTTAAGTTAATTTCCAGGTAAGCATTTCAGGCAAGGCAGTGCTCATTGACATAGATTATAAAGTTTGTTTCACTCTGCAGCTCCTGGACCTGCCCACTCTCCTGAAGACCAATAGCTCTGATGTATATTTGCATAGCATGACAGGGTACTGCCTTTGTTTTAACCTTTCACCATGATTTAAGCCAGCAATATTCCAATTGCTGACACAGATCCCTAGCCTAAAAGCTATTACTCTGGGCCAACAAATGGTTAACAATACATGGAAGAGACTTATATCTGTGGCATTCCATTTTCAGTTGCAGTGGGTTTCTAAATTTGGGCTTCCAAAAATCAAGCCTAAAAAAAATATTAAATATTAAATGAGCAAATTGATTTGATTTGTCCTTCTATCCCACCTTGTGCTCTAAAAGCAATGAGGCTGCCATACATAATATCTGCTCTATGGAAATACACTCCCATAGCCACTAGGGGAGCTCTCACCTTCTTTCACAATTGTGTTGTGCAGTCTAACAAATGGCCCTTAAGCCATGAACAGTAGTGAATGTAGTGAATTACTATGTTCTCACATTACTTTTTGTAATTTTGTGAACAACACAATTTATTAAACAAATAAATATGCATTGGCAGAATGAAGAATTACAAATGAAAATAAACTATTATTTAAGAAATATTCCTTGGAACAACAAATTTTCATGGATTTTCATGCTGCCAGATTACTAACAAAGTCGGCTGCAGTCACAGAGCACTTGTAAAGATTCTACAAAAGAAGAAAGTGAATTTGGTGGCAGACACGCCTCGGTCTGGTCATCCACAAGCATGACAATCATGCTAGGATCATGCACTTTGACACATTCCATTGAGCAATTGCAAGTTGACCTCACCTCAGCTACTGCGTGAGTGGTCAGACAGCTGCCATGTCAGTGTCACCTCATCAACAGTTTTGTCGCCGGTGCCCGCAGTTTGGTCTGTGGGGTTGCAAGGCACGCAACAAGCCACTGATGACTGATGTCCAAAGGTGCAACCGGGTTGACTGGACACGGAAGAACTCACGCTGGACATGTGAAAGGTCCATGTGAAAAGGTGCTTTCCGGCGATGAAAGCACTTTCTGCCTGTTTGGTAGCCAGGCAGACACCTATGTGAGGAGGTTTCCTGGAGAGGAGTTCAAGCCTGAGTGCCTCAACCTCACTGTGAAGCATCCTTTGAAGGTCATGGTCTGGGGCTGCATGGCTGCCAGTGGTGTCGGACGTCTGCACATCGTTGACGGCATGGTCAGTGGGACCAAGTACATCACAGTACTGCAAAAGTGTATGGTGCCGTCAGTGCAGCAGCTGTTTACAAGCTGGTTCCTGTTCCAAGATGACAATGCACTGTGCCATTGCTCCAAACAGGCAATCAACTGGAAGCGTCAGAACAACATCGATCAATTGAGTGGCTTGCCCAATCTCCCGATCTGAATCTCATTGAGAACTTGTGGCACAAGGTGGCTTTGGAGATATCCAAGGGACATCCAAAATCAAAACAAGAGTTGATTGAGTCACTCATTGCAGCCTGGAACCATGTTATCAGCCATGATCACCTCATCAAACTGGTTCACTCAAAGCCAACATGGTGCAGGCAGGTGATGGAGAACAAAGTGTGGCCCACCAGATACTGAGCCATCACTGAGACACAAAAAGTCCTTTTTCAAGGCCACCTACGCGGACATGAAGAAAACTTGACGCATGTCTGTTCTACTATATATGAAGTATACACATTTATTTTGCACCTTTGGCCAGAGAAGTACATTACGCATATTACTCAATAAGACAATTGACATGGGAGCTTTAACAAACAAACTCAGAAAAGTAAATCCAAGCTAGAATAAAAACTTGATTTTTATTACTGTGTCCCCTGTAACACTGTTTTCAAATAAATATATTGGCTCAACGAAGGAGTTAAAAGTAAAAGGTCAAAAGTTGGAAAAAATGCTAAATTAACAAGCGTACAGACTTTTGCATACCACTGTAGTGTGGCTGCATTTTTATAAAGAAGACTCCTCTTCACAAGCTGTGCAATACCATTTAACATTTGTTATGTGTTTGAATTGGCTCTTGGTCATGCCAGTACAGACACGGTGTTGCCACCTCTGGCATCCATCACAGAGTATCTACAGTGGGATTAACAACATACAGTATAAGACAAGTAGCCATATTTCCCCATCTATCAAATGACTACAGTAATTTTCCTCACCCAGTCACCATCTTTATTTTGAAACTGTCCACACCATTGGCAGGCCTCCTCAAGAGATACTGTAAGGAAATAAGCATGAACTTACTGGTGAGCAGGCATTCATCATTATACTTATCACCCAGTTTGCCAAGCATGTTCACACACCCTTCTGACTGACTTTGCCTGAGTCACTTGCCCTTTATTGTGCTGTTGTGTTTTTTTTCCACTGTAACACAATTCAGTCTTCAAATGACTTCACAAACACTGTTTTTTGCATTATCTCAAATTAGTTGTACTCTTGGCATAGCAATCTGACTTTTCCGGCTCAGATTCTATGAAAACATAGCTAAAAGGCCCTTCTGTAAAAAGGGGCTGACAGACATTCGCTATAGTCATGTTAATATAATATAATATAATATAATATAATATAATATAATACAATACAAAATTCTTTAAAACCTGTTAAGTCTAAAACTGTAAGAGTAGGTGTACTTGTTTACAAAACAAAAAACAAAAGTTCTCTTACATAACTTTTGTAGTATTTGAAGGATTTTATACCCCCATTTTAAGCACAACTGTACAATTGATTAACCCTGCCCATAACAGCCTTTTACCCCTAACTGTGCAGTATCTGTACAAACTGGACACATCTGGTTTGACCGCCCCAAAGAGCTTTGGTAAGTTAAAGTTTACCTTGCCTTATGTTTCTGTTACAGTTTTTCTGAATTGCTAAAAGACTAAACCTCATTCTTGGAACAAAATTTCCAATTGCCAAAACTCATTTATTGAATCAATCACTCTTTTGGTGAAACTTTAAACACAATTTGCAGATTTGAGCAAAACTCTAAACACATTCCCATTCATCAAAACACATTTTGCACTGTGGTGAACTTTGATGCAAAATAGAAAACACAGGCTGCAGAAGTTCAGCACAGCCACCATACAGTAGTCATCACTTAAGCACAATAACTCAAAACTGTTCACACATGTTTCTAAACATGAGAAGAAGCCAAAGAGTGACTGGAACATACAATATGTGCTAGATGAGAGTGCAAGTGCCACTGGTGAGTTGAATTTCGTCGTCAACGTACAGATGGGTCACACAGAGGATTCTTCCCGCATCACCCAGCAAGGTGTCCCTATTGCTCACTACCGACAGTTACCGTACTTATGACCAAAGACTCACACAACAATTACGTTTCAAACTACATTTTCAGACAACTTCACATTATATGTGATCGTAGAGCTAAATTATTCCCTATTAGTTATGAAAGATTATACAATTTCTTACTTACACGGTGACTATACCCTTCTTAGAATGCATTTTCAACCATCGCTGACGTATTTACCCGGGACTAAGCTTCTAACTACAGCTCGTGAGTTGTTTGAAATACGCAACTTAAGGACAGTGTTTGCGAACGTTCCTTCGAACTATGGTTTTGGGAAACGCACCCCAGAACGGAAAGGTTAAGGAAGAGCTTTTTCCCCCAGGTCATAATGCTCCTAAATCAGGACAATACTCAATGCCTCTAGGTACTGCTTCACCCTGTCCAAATCATTGGCACATGCCTCAGGTCTCTTCCACATTGCACTTATATGCCTCTTATTTATCACTTATGTATAGATTATGTACAGCTGAACATTTCATATATTTTTTATTTTATTATTTTTCTTATTTTTTCTATATTTTGTTACTCTCTTATCATGCACAGCTGCTCAGAGTGACCAGGGTTACATTCCACTACATGTTGTATGTGTACAACTGTGTACGTGATGAATAAACCTTTTGAATCTTGAATCTTCAATCTTGAATTTTCGTAAAGTACAAATTCCGACCTTCCTGGCAATATATCACATGTGCTGGGGCCTCACTTCTACGTGCCACTTCCGTGGACTTTTAGTTTAAGATTATAGATAGCAGCTTCCACATGGTTACAGTGTACAGGGCGAAATGCACATTTAGAAATCCTGCCCCGGGCACTTTCATGCATTTTCGTATAGTACAAATTGCCAGCTTTCCGGCAGTATATCACATGTCCCAGGGCAGGATTTCTACGTGCCACTTCCGTGGACTTTTAGATGAAGAATATTTATGCCAGCTTCCCCATGGTTACAGTGTACAGGGCGAAGTGCACATTTAGAAATCCTGCCCTGGGAACTTCCATGCATTTCCGTATAGTACAAATTGCCAGCTTTCCGGCAATATATCACATGTCCCAGGGCAGGATTTCTACGTGCCACTTCCGTGGACTTTTAGTTTAAGATTATAGATAGCAGCTTCCACATGGTTACAGTGTACAGGGCGAAATGCACATTTAGAAATCCTGCCCCGGGCACTTTCATGCATTTTCGTATAGTAGAAATTGCCAGCTTTCCGGCAGTATATCACATGTCCCAGGGCAGGATTTCTACGTGCCACTTCCGTGGACTTTTAGTTGAAGAATATTTATGCCAGCTTCCCCATGGTTACAGTGTACAGGGCGAAGTGCACATTTAGAAATCCTGCCCCGGGCACTTTCATGCATTTTCGTATAGTACAAATTGCCAGCTTTCCGGCAGTATATCACATGTCCCAGGGCAGGATTTCTACGTGCCACTTCCGTGGACTTTTAGTTGAAGATTATTTATGGCAGCTTCCACATGGTTGCAGTGTACAGGGCGAAGTGCACATTTAGAAATCCTGCCCTGGGAACTTCCATGCATTTCCGTATAGTTGAAATTGCTAGCTTTCCGGCAATATATGACATGTCCCAGGGCAGGATTTCTACGTGCAACTTCCGTGGACTTTTAGTTGAAGATTATTTATGGCAGCTAACCCCATGATTACAGTGTACAGGGCGAAATGCATATTTAGAAATCCTGCCCCGGGCACTTTCATGCATTTTCGTATAGTAGAAATTGCCAGCTTTCCGGCAGTATATCACATGTCCCAGGGCAGGATTTCTACGTGCCACTTCCGTGGACTTTTAGTTGAAGATTATTTATGGCAGCTTCCACATGGTTGCAGTGTACAGGGCGAAGTGCACATTTAGAAATCCTGCCCTGGGAACTTCCATGCATTTCCGTATAGTTGAAATTGCCAGCTTTCCGGCAATATATGACATGTCCCAGGGCAGGATTTCTACGTGCCACTTCCGTGGACTTTTAGTTGAAGATTATTTATGGCAGCTAACCCCATGGTTACAGTGTACAGGGCGAAATGCACATTTAGAAATCCTGCCCCGGGCACTTTCATGCATTTTCGTATAGTAGAAATTGCCAGCTTTCCGGCAGTATATCACATGTCCCAGGGCAGGATTTCTACGTGCCACTTCCGTGGACTTTTAGTTGAAGATTATTTATGGCAGCTTCCCCATGGTTACAGTGTACAGGGCGAAGTGCACATTTAGAAATCCTGCCCTGGGAACTTCCATGCATTTCCGTATAGTACAAATTGCCAGCTTTCCGTCAATATATCACATGTCCCAGGGCAGGATTTCTACGTGCCACTTCCATGTTTCAATATAACAGATGCTTTAATTGCAATATCCTTTTTCTTTTATTTATTTCGTGTATTAATTCTGATAAAATGGCTTGTAGAGTGGCAACCACGTTTCTACGTAGATATTTCACAGGAGTGCTTTCAAGCTGTACAGTATAGCTGTACTTATATGAGAAAATTTAATCAGATAACACCAAAACAGTTCAATAGTGCTTGGATGTGAGATCTACAGAAATACAGAATTACAATAAAATACTGACATATTTGGTGGAAGACATATTTATTTATTGATTTATTATGATTTATTTTATTCGTCAGGAACAGGCATCCATGAACAGTGACGTTGGTAGCCATGGACATCCGACACATCTGTCTGACGGGACAAGAGAGGGGAAAAATGCAGATTATCCTCGACCAGAGAACGCTCAACAGATAATATATAGAACATTTTCACATGTTTAACAAATTAACAATGAAATTAATGTTAACATTAAGAGCAATACGATTTCGGACATCCGTATTGTACTGACTGCGCAGTTGCACCGCAATGCTGAGCTCCTCCCATTGTTTACGTTCGGCGGAATCCGGCGGAATCCGCATTTTACCCTCACCCTTACCCGTGAGCGGTAGTTATATGTTGATTCCTATGTTCTTATTTCTGTTTCAGTAAACCACAATTGCATATTTCCCCAACGAGTATCCGGACTGTTTTATTGGTGGTGTGTTAATGCGCTACTATCCAACTATAGGATAACCTGTCAAAAGTAGGCAAACAAACCCAGTGTTCTGATCGGACACTCTGTAAAGGTTACCACCGGGAGAGAATCGGCGTCCCTTTTTTTTTAAACGACACTCTTCTACATGGTCCTTCGAGCCGGATAGGGTAAGTTTTACAGCAGTAATGATGGATGACAGAGAAAAGGATCTTGTCCTGAGTCAGGGGAGGCCTCGTAGAACAATTCGTCCTCCATGCTACCTAGACGAATATGAGACAGGCCATCATTACAGACAAAGAGGATTACCTGCATCATATCACCACCCTGATGCAAGAGAATATATGACGGATAGTTTCTCGGCGCATGACCAGCAGAGAAATGAACACTCATCACCTGGTAGTGTCCCAGAATGGGTGAAGACACTCAGGGAAGAGAACGATCAGCTGAGGAGAGATATTCGTGAACTAATTGAGTGGCGTGCATCGCAGACTTCTCCAACTCATATCCAGTCAGCTCCTCCTAGGCAGAGCCAAGATGATGAGGAAAGAGCCTCAACCTCATCCAGTATCGGCACCCCAATCTCCCAATATGGAGTCATGATGTCAGGCGATCAGTGGGATCCATGTCACGCAGGCCAACAGTCAAATCCAGTGCCTTGGGAGCATCGAGAGCCGTCAGTATGTGAGGGAGAAGAGGTAAATGAGATTGTGGAGCGGGTCAGGGATATTGCATTGCCACATAAGCAGTACCTTCATTCATCTGGTTATGGACCACACCAGTCCCGACGGTCATCTCGCCATGTGACTCCTGAACGCCATCATGGTAACTCATTAAACAAGCCGCTCATTTAACAGCCTTTTCTACAGGACCCACATTTGTTTGCTACAAACTGCACCAAGTCAAACCTCTGCAAGAATATCACAGACCTGGTGAGTTCATGACAAATAGGCCTACATGGTGCTCCTTTGTTACAACCTGCCCCACTACCGGGGTAGGATGTAACACGTGTTGCGGTAAGTTGCAACAGTTAGACAAAAGAAGCAAAAACACTGGCCACACTGTGCTATATGGTTCAAAAAGAAGTTTTTGAAGACTGACCATAACTCATATATCCACTAGTGTGCTAGAACAAACTTTCTTAATGGTATGTATGCTTAATCAATACTCTACTACAATGCATCTGAGCAAAAAAAACATCCAAGTCAAATAAAAATAATGTGTGTGTGTGTGTGTGTGTGTGTGTGTGTGTGTGTGTTCTTAATCGGTCACAATGCTGACAAATGAATCTTGGTAACCCTGCAGTACAGGCTTGGTGGGCCCAGATACTGTCAGTCTATAATACAGGTCTGCCGCCTGAGTCAAATATTCTGCCAGCACCTTCTCCTGCACCTCAGAGAAAACTTTGTCGCAGCTGTGGTAACCTACACTGGGAAGATCACTGGACCCCTGGTCTCTCAGCTTCTGCAGTGATTTGCAGTATCTGTTCAGTGTTACATGGCAGATCTCATGTGTCTTTGCAACTGACCTGACTGACTTGCCCTTCCTTGTGACCTCATCAGATGCTTTTTTAAAAACACTGGCAGGCACACCTCTTTCAGTCTTTCTTTTCCATTGTCTAGACATTCTGTAAAATTATTAAAATCAAGGAAGTGTCCTTATTTGTATGTAAGGGGATGGTTGTAACACTTAAAGACGTGTTACAACCCAGCCCAGCCCTCTTAGCTATTGCACCTTCCTCTGTTGATCTGAGTGCTGTTACTGGACTGATCATTAAGCAGTGAGGCAGATTGCACCACCAACTACAGAGTAAATGAACAGATAGAGTGGCCAGTGAGTGTATTTCCAGTCTATTAGGTATACCTGTTCACCTGTCTGTATGTCAGCAGCACAATGTATAAAATCATGCAGATCAAAGTCATGCTCATATCAAACACCAGAATGGGGAAGAAAGGTGATTTAAGTGACTTCGAAGGTGACATTGTTCTTGGTGTTAGGTGGACTGGTATGAGTATTTCAGAAAATGCTGATCGACTGCTATTTTCACCATCTTTAGGGTTTACAGAGAATGGGCCGAAAAAGAAAAAACATCCAGTGAGCTGTGGTTCTCTGGGAAAAAATGCCTTGTTGATGGCAGAGGTCAGGGACAGACTGGCTCTAGGTGATAGAAAGGCAAGAGTAACTCAACAACTCGTTACCACCAAGGTATGCAGAAGAGCATCTGTGAATGCACAACACATCCAACTCTGAAGCTGATGGGCTACAGCAGCGGAAGACCACACCAGGTGCCACTCCTGTCAGCTACAAACAGGAAACTGAGGCTACAGCGGGCACGGGCTCACCGAAATTAGACAATGGAAGACTGGAAAGAGGTTGCCTGGTCAGATGAGTCTCAATTCACTGCTGCAACATCCAGATGGTAGGGCCAGAATTTAGTGTAAGCAAAATTTTATTTGCACACTTTGGGGCCCTTAGTGCCAACTGAGCAATGTTTAAATGCCACAGCCTACCTGAGTATTGTTGCTGACCATGTCCATCCCTTTATGACCACAGTGTACCCAGCTTCTAATAGCTACTGCAGCAGGGTAACGTGCCATGTCACAGAGCTCATATCATCTCAGACTGGTTTCTTGAACATGAAAATAAGTTCACTGTACTCAAATGGCCTCCACAGTCACTAGATTTCAATAGAGCACCTATGGAATGGGAGATTTGGATGGATGGATGGATGGATTTGCAACAGAAGAGTCGCTTATACGTTAGCCGAATGACAGCAGGCAGAAACTGGCGCGTTTTTCAGTAATATACCGGAGTTAAACTTATTTACACACTTTTAACACAAACACTGGCAGCTATTAACTCATAGGTGGTAGTAAAGCTGAAATTAAAATAAGACAACACTTATTTTGATACTTTTTTTGTTTGTTCTTTTTCTTAACCGTTCCTTCCTCCTATTCCTCTGTCTCTGCTTATTGACGTTTAGGAGAGAGTGCCAAACATAAATTAACGATGCAAGATTTTCAAACCAAGACAGACAAAGCACAAAAGAGACAACAAAGACACAAATATTGTATATATGTTTTATTGTAAAGCTCATATCCTAGCATATCTTATCCTAGCATATCTACAAACAAATTTACTTTTGTATAGCACGATATCACATTACACCGTCTCAAAGAGCTTTACAGCATCCCCACCCAAAGCCCCCAGTGAGTAAGCCATACATAGGCGACAGTGGCAAGGAAAAACTCCCTATTAGGAAGAAACCTTGGGAGGGACCAGACTCAAAGGGGGAGCCCATCCTCCAGGGGCCGGCAGGGAGAGTCAACTTATCTAACTTACCTACCTTAGCTTATCTAACTTACCTACCTTAGCTTATCTAACTGAAGTACCAACACTTAAACGACATCTCTATTAATACGCCGTCCCCGGCCGTAGCCCATTATTAATCCATTACTCCTGGCGGATTGCTGAGGCTGCCCCTGGCCCCTCTCAGGTCGCCGGTCACTGGAGCCATCGAAGTCCGTGCTTCGCCGTCCCCGGCCATAGCCCATTAGTCCAGCAGTATTCTGTTTAAAGACAAGGAGAGGTTATTGATATTGTATTGAACCTCTGTGGGTATTAAAGGTATATCCACAAGCAAGCCAGCAATAGTCCTAATTCACACTGTGGTGTACGCGAAACACCCCCCCTCCTAAGCGGCAGCATATACGATTCCATCCAGCACCCTCCCTTAGCACGCCATATTGCACGAGCCCAACTACCCATCCTAAAACAAACACACACATACATACACAAAGAAAATTAAAAAGGGCACTTCCCCATCTTCCACGAGAGCCACCCATAGGGTCTGGTCAGCTAACTGGCAGAGAGAGTGTTATGCCAAAAAAGGCATCCCTGTCGAAGAATGCATGCCTGTCTCTAAATGACCGATTGGTCACTGATCTGAAACGAGTTGAGCTACTTTGTCGAGTTAGGCTACCGTAGTGCTAATCGATAGCCCTAACCCTTACCCTAACCCACCAAACCCACCCCCCCTAAAACCCTAACCCTCAAAAAAAAAACCTAAAACCCCAACCCTAACCCCCAAAAAACCCCTAAAAGCTCAACTAGTCAGAACACCGGCATGCATTCTGCGGCAGGGATGCCTTTTTCGGCATAATGCATGTTATACTCTAATTCAAGTGTTCTAATAGTCTCTTAATCTAGGGCTTTACCTTCGGCATGTAACACTTCCTCCGCGTCTTATCTATCTTTTCCGTTTCCTTACTTGTTATTTTAATTTTGATAATAATTTTAATTTTGATCTTGATTACTTTAATTTCGTTTCTCTCCATTTTACAGAAGACTTCAAAACGCAGTCACTCGTTAAAGCGCTGGAAAGAAGTTTGAGAAAAGAAGCACATGTGATTCAAAAGTAATCAAGCTGTTGTCACGGATGCCCATTCGTACCATAACTGACAATACGATCCTATGCAGGTCGTCGGCGACTTTCGGCCGCGATCGGCTCCTACTGACCGGTCGTAGGTCCGATTCGGCCGTAAGCAGGGTTGCCAACTCTGACGCATCTGGCGTGACACTCACGCTTTCAAACTGAAACGCTCACAGCAAGAAATCTTACGGCGAATATCTATTAATCCATTTAAACCTAAAATTGCCTACATGAAAAGCGTTGGGGCAGTTTGTAAATAGTCTGCAGGGTTTGCAAGGTAATAAAACTGTTATATACATGTAAATATATGTGTGTAGACTTGTCTCGAATTCAAAATCTCACGCCAACGCCAACTCGATCATTCGCTGTCTAAAGCTATACGCGCTGCAATGTCTTGTAGTACTTATTTTATGTGCATTCGCGCTGTTATGACAAGAAATCACTGTGCATTTTAGCTACAAATTAGCCACATAAATGTTAAAATGCAGGGTAATTTTTCGTCATAACAGCGTGGACGCACATAAAATAAATAGGCATTTGCGCTGCTATAACGAGGAATTGCCGCGCGTGTACGGGGAATGCGTAGGGGAGACCGGGTATGGTTGTAACACTTTTTGCTTTACCACCTATAACTCGGTCACTGAATTTTTGAGCTAGAGATTTACATTTTTTCTATTAAGTACCTGTAGAAAAGGCTGTTAAATGAGCGGTTTGTTTAATTGTGCAGTGTTTTGAGCAGGCATTATTTCGGCCATTGGAGGCGTCACGCAGGACCCCAGGTTGGTTTTTTTCTTCTCTTCTTCGCTTTCCTTTAGGCTGGATGCAGAGTTCAACGTAGTTATACAAAGTTTTGTTGGGTTTATGGTGTAGTTGTGCGTGCATGCTGAGTAAGTATGCAGTTCATTCGTACCGCAACTATGCTTTGTAACCGGAGCAAATGTTTATTGTTTTATACGTTTGTAATTTAAAATAAACATATCGCGCTGATCGCAGTTCGCTGCGTTAATCTTAATGCCGCTCAGTTTTGAGTATTGTATGTTTATTTGCGTTTTGTAATACAAATGGTTAATATAATTTAATATCTATATTTGTTTAATGTTTGTAAAACTATGTTACCCGTGAGCGGTAGTTATATGTTGATTCCTATGTTCTTATTTCTGTTTCAGTAAACCACAATTGCATATTTCCCCAACGAGTATCCGGACTGTTTTATTGGTGGTGTGTTAATGCGCTACTATCCAACTATAGGATAACCTGTCAAAAGTAGGCAAACAAACCCAGTGTTCTGATCGGACACTCTGTAAAGGTTACCACCGGGAGAGAATCGGCGTCCCTTTTTTTTTAAACGACACTCTTCTACATGGTCCTTCGAGCCGGATAGGGTAAGTTTTACAGCAGTAATGATGGATGACAGAGAAAAGGATCTTGTCCTGAGTCAGGGGAGGCCTCGTAGAACAATTCGTCCTCCATGCTACCTAGACGAATATGAGACAGGCCGTCATTACAGACAAAGAGGATTACCTGCATCATATCACCACCCTGATGCAAGAGAATATATGACGGATAGTTTCTCGGCGCATGACCAGCAGAGAAATGAACACTCATCACCTGGTAGTGTCCCAGAATGGGTGAAGACACTCAGGGAAGAGAACGATCAGCTGAGGAGAGATATTCGTGAACTAATTGAGTGGCGTGCATCGCAGACTTCTCCAACTCATATCCAGTCAGCTCCTCCTAGGCAGAGCCAAGATGATGAGGAAAGAGCCTCAACCTCATCCAGTATCGGCACCCCAATCTCCCAATATGGAGTCATGATGTCAGGCGATCAGTGGGATCCATGTCACGCAGGCCAACAGTCAAATCCAGTGCCTTGGGAGCATCGAGAGCCGTCAGTATGTGAGGGAGAAGAGGTAAATGAGATTGTGGAGCGGGTCAGGGATATTGCATTGCCACATAAGCAGTACCTTCATTCATCTGGTTATGGACCACACCAGTCCCGACGGTCATCTCGCCATGTGACTCCTGAACGCCATCATGGTAACTCATTAAACAAGCCGCTCATTTAACAGCCTTTTCTACAGTACCCACATTTGTTTGCTACAAACTGCACCAAGTCAAACCTCTGCAAGAATATCACAGACCTGGTGAGTTCATGACAAATAGGCCTACATGGTGCTCCTTTGTTACAACCTGCCCCACTACCGGGGTAGGATGTAACACGTGTTGCGGTAAGTTGCAACAGTTAGACAAAAGAAGCAAAAACACTGGCCACACTGTGCTATATGGTTCAAAAAGAAGTTTTTGAAGACTGACCATAACTCATATATCCACTAGTGTGCTAGAACAAACTTTCTTAATGGTATGTATGCTTAATCAATACTCTACTACAATGCATCTGAGCAAAAAAAACATCCAAGTCAAATAAAAATAATGTGTGTGTGTGTGTGTGTGTGTGTGTGTGTGTGTGTGTGTGTGTGTGTGTGTGTTCTTAATCGGTCACAATGCTGACAAATGAATCTTGGTAACCCTGCAGTACAGGCTTGGTGGGCCCAGATACTGTCAGTCTATAATACAGGTCTGCCGCCTGAGTCAAATATTCTGCCAGCACCTTCTCCTGCACCTCAGAGAAAACTTTGTCGCAGCTGTGGTAACCTACACTGGGAAGATCACTGGACCCCTGGTCTCTCAGCTTCTGCAGTGATTTGCAGTATCTGTTCAGTGTTACATGGCAGATCTCATGTGTCTTTGCAACTGACCTGACTGACTTGCCCTTCCTTGTGACCTCATCAGATGCTTTTTTAAAAACACTGGCAGGCACACCTCTTTCAGTCTTTCTTTTCCATTGTCTAGACATTCTGTAAAATTATTAAAATCAAGGAAGTGTCCTTATTTGTATGTAAGGGGATGGTTGTAACACTTAAAGATGTGTTACAACCCAGCCCAGCCCTCTTAGCTATTGCACCTTCCTCTGTTGATCTGAGTGCTGTTACTGGACTGATCATTAAGCAGTGAGGCAGATTGCACCACCAACTACAGAGTAAATGAACAGATAGACTGGAAATACACTCACTGGCCACTCTATTAGGTATACCTGTTCACCTGTCTGTATGTCAGCAGCACAATGTATAAAATCATGCAGATCAAAGTCATGCTCATATCAAACACCAGAATGGGGAAGAAAGGTGATTTAAGTGACTTCGAAGGTGACATTGTTCTTGGTGTTAGGTGGACTGGTATGAGTATTTCAGAAAATGCTGATCGACTGCTATTTTCACCATCTTTAGGGTTTACAGAGAATGGGCCGAAAAAGAAAAAACATCCAGTGAGCTGTGGTTCTCTGGGAAAAAAATGCCTTGTTGATGGCAGAGGTCAGGGACAGACTGGCTCTAGGTGATAGAAAGGCAAGAGTAACTCAACAACTCGTTACCACCAAGGTATGCAGAAGAGCATCTGTGAATGCACAACACATCCAACTCTGAAGCTGATGGGCTACAGCAGCGGAAGACCACAGCAGGTGCCACTCCTGTCAGCTACAAACAGGAAACTCAGGCTACAGCGGGCACGGGCTCACCGAAATTAGACAATGGAAGACTGGAAAGAGGTTGCCTGGTCAGATGAGTCTCAATTCACTGCTGCAACATCCAGATCATAGGGCCAGAATTTGGTGTAAGCAAAATTTTATTTGCACACTTTGGGGCCCTTAGTGCCAACTGAGCAATGTTTAAATGCCACAGCCTACCTGAGTATTGTTGCTGACCATGTCCATCCCTTTATGACCACAGTGTACCCAGCTTCTAATAGCTACTGCAGCAGGGTAACGTGCCATGTCACAGAGCTCATATCATCTCAGACTGGTTTCTTGAACATGAAAATAATTTCACTGTACTCAAATGGTTACACTTGGAATAAAAAGGGTGGTTATACACTGGACCCAGTGCCTTGAGACCCTTCCTGACAGCAGATGTCATTACAATCACTGTTATTCAAAAGCACTATAATACTGTTAATCATTAAACGATCAACAAAAATGTCTTACTTTGAAACAGTGCGGGGCCTCAGCTGACACCCATTTAAACTGGAATAGAGAATTTGATATTCGTTTTGTGAAAGGGAAAGTTTCCATTACAATGTGAGCAACTTATTTTTAAATACGTGATTTAAGTATATGCCAGGAAACCGAGTATGTAAGTAGAGCATACGTGTATATCCCATGCACGGTCTGAATAAGGACCCCACGTATATTTACGTATATTAAGCTGTAGTGATGAGGATTCTCACGTTATCTGCGCTGACATTTTACGTGGGATCGTGGTGATACCGCTCCGACGGTGACACTGGTCCTACGCTCATATTTCTTGGCTTGTCTCGGCCAGCAGGGGACATAGCAGCGTCGCCCCACTTGTGCCGAGAAGATGGGCGACCGTTGAGCAGCAGATACTTATATGAAGCAGAACGAAAATCGCGAGAGCAACAAAGAATGTACGCGGTGCGCTCTGGCCAAAACACCGTCTGGCATTTCCCGAAGGGTTCAGGCGGAGTTGGGTAGCTCCTTGCTGGTGTTGCGCCATATTTTGTGACCGTCGTAATGCGTGACTTCAGGGGTGCCGTTTCACACGTTACTGGGAATGAAGGTTCCTGTTCACATGCACGTGCCGTCTGCACATCTTACATACCATAGTTTATTCATTTTTCAAAGCAGCAGCGTTTCCACTTTTTGTTCCGTCATCTTATTTTGGGACATTCTAAAACGCTTAATGTGAAAAAGCTTAATGTCGCTATTTTGGTACATTAAACCACACCAAGTTTGTCACACACATATCTGGTCATACAGACTTTCACCTGACAAAAAATCAACACCGAAATGCTAGGAATATGGACTTTATACTACTCTCTTCCTTGCCTGTGCCACGTCATGCTATCACAGAAAACACAAGACACAAGCAGGATAGACCAAAAGCTAAGGATAAAATAAAACCATAAAACAAACAGGTGAGACAGACCAAAGGCCAGCCTTGTTCCATGACTGGAAGGGTGTCAACTTTTAAGCTGCTCATGCAAGCCACTGAGCTACATAGCAGGCCAGGGAATAAGGATTCCCTGTCATTGCACAAATAAATCACTCCAGGTAATAGCAGACGCTATAGAAATGGAGGTGAAAAAGAAGAGATGGAGGAGAGAGGAAAGAAAGCAGAGGAGTCAGAGATCAGGAGACGAGCAAGAGAGAGAGTGAGCTGGGGCATTAGGGGCAGCGTGAGCAGCAGCTGCAGAAGCTGGGGCCGTTGGGGCATTAGGTGTAGGAGCAGTAGTAGGAATAGTGGGTGTAGCTGCGGGGGGGTTGGCTGCAGCAGGAGCTGTAGGAGGGGGATTGAAGGAGCCAAAGTTGCAGCCAGAGCAGACAGTGTAGGAGAGGCTGCAAAAAATGCAGCTGAAGATATCAGGAAAAACTGCAAAAGAAACTTGGGAATTAGGGCAGAGACTGACAAAAGCAAAGGAAACACTATATATAAAAAACTATAGTAGATCAAATGGAAGGAAGCAGCTGCTTCAGTGATAGATGCAAGTAAACAGCTGCTACATTAATTAGATGCAAGGAAAGTGCCGCTTCAGTGACTAAGCTGCAGGTCAGGCAGGACTATCTCCTGTGACAGAAGTGTGGGGTGCCACACGAAAACTAGTCAGACCTGGAGAATAAGCTCTCACACAGCTTCAGCAGCGACTCTGCTAAGATGGGATGACTCTTCCCAGCATGAATGCGATCAGCTGTGATCAAATGCCGCACATGAATCGGGGGGTTTTAACCGTCATCCTGCCCACATATTTACATACACGGGCTACCAACTGGGGGCATCAAGAATAATTTACTGAAAGAAGCAATGAAAATGGCAAAATAATAATGGCAAAACATTTCTTCTCAAAGTATTATTAGTCATGCAATTAATGTCATCTAATATTATTACAATTAATTTGCATACTTTGTAAAATGAAAATCTACACTTTTCTTCAACACAAAGCAGAGGTGTAAAGAGTACCTGAAAACCATACTTGAGTAAGAGTACAGATACCTTACTGTATAAATTACTCCATTACAAGTTACAAGTCACCAATTCCAATAAGACTTGAGTAAAAGTCGTAAAGTATCCAATTTTAAAAGAACTTAAGTATTTTACTCGTACTGAATGTAGGCTCAAAGAACACCAAGAAATGTGGAAAACAAGGAACTATTTATTTATGAGGCTTTATTTCCTAATATAGACATTAAATTGAACACCTCAATGTTTCAAAATGGCAGAAGAAGAAAATAGAACAAAAAGTCAGTCTCAGTCAAACTCAAATGTTCAAAAAAAAGGTAAAACAATAAAAAAACTAATAAAAAAACAAATTCAGAGCTGACTTTAATGGTGTCTTAAGGGCAATTCTTAAGGGCAATTCTTAAGGGTATTTCAAGCAAAAATGGAGCACTCCTAGTAATAAAATAATGACTTGAATTACACCATGATAATTATCAATATCGTTTGATATGATCATGATAAAAATATTTTTGCTATATCGCACAGCCTTAATGGATGCTACCACAGTGGCTTTGCTAACTAGCTAATAACTAGTAACCCATAGGAAGCAAGCTGAACAGTCGTTTGAGCAGACAGTAATATCTGATGACGCACAAAGTCTTTAAGTGTCAAGTCCTGTTAACTACATGGAAGCTATATTATCAGCAAGAAGGTCTTTACCTAGTTACCATAGTTTTGGTAGTGAGTCGGCTAGATAGTCAGCTAACTGATGGAAACGTTTAACCAGCAGCAAAACAACCACAAACAACCATGCGGGTCCCACAGTAAAATCTTTGTGCAGTAATTGACAGTCAATAGTGTGTCTAGCAGAAACATTAACAAACAAAATAATAAATAATAGATAGCACTGTTATTACACTGGGATACTAAAGTTGCTTATATTTTTGATACTCAGTACAAGTACAAAGTAGCCAAAAAAATACTTAAGTACAGTAACGAAGTCCATTTACTCAAGTACTTTACACCACTGCATAACTGACTGAAATTCATGATTAATGCCTTTATTTTACGGCTTATCTGGAGTCGTTTTGAGCACGATGTCACACATAGATTAATTGACTATGCAATGCAGCGATTTTTATTTATTGACATTTACTAAAGAGTTTTTGCAGACTAGCTGCATGTTATACCGCCATTGAAAAGGTACCATGCTACCGCATTTTTGAAAGCTGTTGTGTATTACATTTCATTAGTACAGGTGTTTTGACATTATAGCATACCTATCAGAATAGCACACTCTCAGTTAAAGCGCATGCGTAGAACAGAATTACATGTCCGCTAGCTCATAAATGTAGCATATTGCTGCAAGAATTTTCGACAGAAAGTAAGCAATTATGCTTTCCGGTTATTACGTGTAGTTACAGTTATAATAATAATTGATACTTTTATTGATCCCTGTGGGGAAATTGTCTTCTTTACACCTCCCTCAATTTGCTCTTTATAAATCAAGCTCTATGTGAAAGACAGTCACCTGTGTGGGCCCCCAGGAAGCTGGGTGTTAAGGGCCTTGCTAAAGGACGTGCTGAGGTTGGGTTTGGACCAGTGACCTTCTGATTACAGGCACAAGGACTTAGCCCATGTACTGAGCCACACCCCCCCCCCCCCCCCAGTTGTGTATTAGTAGCATTTATGATGTTTCTCTAATGTGAGCTAGTACATAACCCAGCTAGTACCAACCGTTGCAACAATACTCTAGTTTTCTGTCATACTCATTGTTTTATTTTCTTGCATTGTCCATTTTTGTTCATAGTCTTTAATATTCCAAATAACGACAATTTCAGATAACTACTGGAACAATGAGTTCTGGAGGGGAGCAAGCTCCGTTACATGCTATAGATATGTTGATCTGATACCTTTCCGTATCAGATTGTTACCACTGTTAAAAACCACAGGTATTTTATTCTGATTGTATGTATTTCCTTATTAGGACACATTAGTTACTCCTGTTAAAAAATCCGTTTATTCTGACATTGTAAATTTCCTGAAGAGTTTACCCTCTTTAAAATGATGGAGTTCCACTTGTGCCAAAAATATGCTGATATGCATATGAGCTTTCCGTTTCTGCCAAAAATATGTAAACAGCACACAATCCATGTCGGCTGAGCATGTGACAAAGCATTTGTCTGTGACGACTCTATTTTGTCAATGAGTTTGTCTGTGGAGCCCCTGAAGGAACCAAAAGGTGTCTGCTAATTAGATACCCAGGAATAAACTGTGTGGCCCCTGCCCAAGCATTGCTGCCCAAACAGCAGTCTCCTCCTTATGCCGCCGAGGGAGGAGTAGCAACTGGTTCCCCTGCCCCTTCCCCTCTCCCCCCTGCAGATGAGGATCATAACCATTCAGTGCCCGACTCCACCTCCTTATCAGTGACGACGTGCCGCGGTCAAAAACTCAGGCAGTAGGACGAGGCAGAAAAAATTCTTGCCCCTATGTTGTTATTTACAAATCCTCAAGAGGGAGATAACTTTGGTCATCTGACACTGTAGATGAAGGAGTTGAAGGACATTGTCAGTGACCTGCTGGATCCCAGGCAGAACAGACCTCGCTATGTGGCAGCCCTTCTGATACAGGTCGCCCCGCACATGGACTGGATGATGATGCATCAGTTTAAGCAGGAGCCTAGTAAATCCTGCGAGTGCTACACCGAACGACTGATGGCAGCTTTCTCCAACTACAGTGGGATGGACCGCCCAGCGAACCAAGAGTGTATGTGATGTAAAATACACTAAGAGAGCTCAGTTCCTTTAAAGAGAGGTACTTATAATACTCTGTATTAGTTTTCGTGAGCTGTCCTCTTAAAAAGTACAACACCAGTACTCCATATTCAAATTGTCCCATGAAAAACTACAACCTCCAAACATCAAACTACATGCTTCTATGTCACCTACACTTCAGACTTCATCCTCAAAATCAAAGCAGTATTAACACAAGCAACATCCATCACTTAAAGCCAATATAAGTCTGCTACAACTGGACTTATATCTAAGCAAAACAAACATTTTATGTTCAAGTTTTCTTAAAACTACTGAAACAAATAAATGGCTGCCCTACAGTTCCGCTGTTTTGTTTGTCACCCTGAATTATGTCCTTCATAGTGTGGAAAAAACCGAAGGCTGAGGAATGTTACGTAACACAGCTAGAATGCAATATCTCTCTCTGGTGTAATTCACTGTGTGGTCTTAAGTGTGGTGTCTTCTTCATAACACTCCCTAACTCTTGTATTCATGACCATGAGATAGGGTGGGCTGCTTTTCTTCCTTGCTTTGGCTAGTATTCCTCCCTTTCCTCCCCAGCCTTGGTTGGTGGTTCAGGCAGCATCACCTTGTTTTAGTAGACCCAGGTGCCATACATTTTGAAAGTAGGCTCAAGTGCACAAAATGTTCTAGCAGAAATCTTAGACAAACTCTGAATTACAAAGTAATCTGACTCCTTCTGAAGCTGTGAGAAATTGTTCATCTATATTTGCTGCATTGTCACTTGTTGATCTGCGTGTGCCCTGCTCCAGCAGTAAAGGGGAGATCGCGTGCAGAGCTGGTTTTCTGTAGGTCTGAGTAAAAATAAAATATCCTCTTCATACAGGAACCAAGTCTATGGCTGGAAATTTCTGCAACAGAGCCATTTAGTTATTTCTAGAAAAACATATAGAGCCAATGAAGGAACCTGATGTCATAGTAACACAGGTCACTGTCCGTGGTGCTGAATTCTCTACTAGATGGGCTTGTGCTGAATGAATAGGACAGCTGGCCAACGTGTCTGTGTGCTTCCACTGACTGGCACCGTGACAACGAGGGGGAAAAATTCATACAGTAAATTAGTTAACAATAATTAGTAATCACGTATAGTTCTCATTTATCATGATGTAAAATTCAAAAACCATTTCTGACTATTAATCTGCACATTTTAATAATTTAATTAATATTACCTAATTTGTTTATCATTTTCTGCAATCACTGTGCGTTAAAGCAAGTTTTAAAACTAGCTGTGAAATTGTTGATGCTGTTGTTGATCTGAATGTTGCTGACGGAGCCTTAGGATACGTCTTCATACAGATGAGTGAGGGGATGGATGCACTATTCTATGGAGGCCTCTGAAGAGAAAAAATGATCCCAATTTTATATTGAGAGGGATGGTTAATTCCATTTTAATGCAGACTGCGTTAAAAGTCCCTGTTCTGCCGTTGATCTTTTGCATGCATGCTATCATGTATTAGTTTACTCTGTATTTTGATCACGTCAAACTAAAGAATTTTTGGTCGTATTTTTGTTCCTAATTTTGAAGTAATTGTAAAATAAAAATGTTGTTCTTTTCCGCCGCCATGCTTCGTCTTACTTGTGAAGGTTATGCTTGCATTGAACTTGCTTTGTAGACAGTAAGATCCTGCCGGCATTAATTCTCCACTGTGTGGTAATTTTGAGAAATTGCGCACGTTTCTTATCCCGTCAGAATCGGTAAAACTAACGCCATGCGAATGTGTCTTAGCGCAGAGTTTAGAATATTTACGGTTTCCGGTCAATGAAGGCAGTTTGAAATAAAACAAAAACGGTTAAACTTTCTGGATGCGCAAACTCTCGCTCTTGGCAAGATGGTGCAGATAGTTGAGATAAAGGACTGTTATTCGATGAGAATTCGAATCCATCACTCCTTAAACATGGAGAACATGGATCCAGAAGGTATTAATGATTATAATGATTAAATGATAATAAAGTTGTAGCTCCTGGTATGTGACAAACGAAATGAACGGCCAAGTCTGCATTGGCCTAATGCTTGTTAGTTTTGAGGTAAAGCTGATAAGTAACACATTTGGTTTTCGAGGTAAAATAACCGACCGGTTGAATAATTCAACTTTTATCTACAGAAATGAATGTATTTAGAACTGCAAACGGATACATTGGAAGCGGAGTTTTAAAATGAGAAAATGTAACGATGTGATAGGAAATGCCGTTCGTTATACTCCCCTTCTGTCTCCCATTCTTGCTCATCTTGTTTAAATAATAAGAAAATGAAAAGCAAGATCACTGTTAGTGACAAAAGTGCAGGACTAAATGTGTTTCATTTAATATTTATTCATTTGGATATGTGTGAGAGTAAGCGTATGCATGGATGTTGTCTTCTGGTTTAGCTTTCTTAGCTTTATCAGTAATTCACATTATTTCATTTATCTGACAATCTGAAGCCCATGGACTCATTTTAAACGGATTTTGTAGTAGAGTATTTATCCAGTTATTGTCATGTTCTTATATATCTCTCTGTGTTCCATTTTGTCCCAGTTCATGAGTTTTTGGAGGACAAGTTCATCTCCATTCTGGTCGTGAACTTCGAGAGGAGCCCACTGACCATGGAGAACTTGCAGTCTCTGGCCCTCAGTGTCCCTTCATTTTATTGGCGGCTCACTGGGGAGGAGCTGGATCCCAGCCTATTGCACGTAGCACCTGCACGACTGCAAGTGGTACATCATGGTACAGAGACTGGTGTCCAGCATGGGGATGGAGAATCACCAGCTGAGGAGGATGACCATTACGGACAGGAGCTGCCATCATCCAGCTCTATAAGGGAGGCTTCCCCTGCAGCTCCAGCATCCACGACTGAGGATGCTAATGGGCTTCCTGAGGCTCTCCCCTTGGCCTGGGGTGAAGATGAGCCCTCATCTCCATCCTTATCTGTGCCTTCTGACACTCAACCTGGAAGTCAGATTGAGCCAGAACATGCTGAGCCCTCCAGCTCCACCTTCTGGATCCCTGTGGGCCCTAACAGCACGTGGCAGCAGCTTGAGATCGAAGGCCGCAACTACCTGCGGAAGCTGGATGAGCTCAGCATCTCCGATGGACTCTGGAGCATTACGGACTACGGTGATGATCACACCGTGGTCATGTCCGTGCATGTCTCCGTGCATGTGAGCAGTTGTCTGCGAACATGGGGCGTGAGGCAGGAGGAGAGGCCTCCTCAGAGGCCCGCTGGCACCAGACAGAGGAAGCGCAAGGCCGAGCCCGACGACACCAGCGGCTCAAGTTCTCCTCCACCGCACAAGAGGCCCATGCGCTTCTGACTTGATTCCATGTTTTTACGCTGTAAGTTACATTTTTATTTCAACATAATTAGAAGATCCCGCAGGAAAATATTAGTCAGTTACTTAATAAATGACCAAAAAGTAGTTGAATAGGACAGCTAGCCAACGTGTCTGTGTGCTTCCACTGACTGGCACCCTGACATATAATGATTTTTAACAACGAGGGGGAAAAATTCATACAGTAAATTAGTTAACAATAATTAGTAATCACCTATAGTTCTCATTTATCATAATGTAAAATTGAAAAACCTTTTCTGACTATTAATCTGCACAATTTAATAATTTAATTAATAGTACCTAATTTGTTTATCATTTTCTGCAATCACTGTGCGTTTAAGCAAGTTTTAAAACTAGCTGTGAAATTGTTGATGCTGTTGTTGATCTGAATGTTGCTGACAGAGCCTTAGGATACGTCTCTATACACATGAGTGAGGGGATGGATGCACTATTCTATGGAGGCCTCTGAAGAGAAAAAAATTATCCCAATTTTATATTGAGAGGGATGGTTAATTCCTTTTTAATGCAGACAACGTTAAAAGTCCCTGTTCTGCCGTTGATCTTTTGCATGCATGCTATCATGTATTAGTTTACTTTGTATTTTGATCACATGTCAAACTAAAGAATTTTTGGTTGTATTTTTGTTCCTAATTTTGAAGTAATTGTAAAATAAAAATGTTGTTCTTTTCCGCCGCCATGCTTCGTCTTACTTGTGAAGGTTATGCTTGCATTGAACTTGCTTTGTAGACAGTAAGATCCTGCCGGCATTAATTCTCCACTGTGTGGTAATTTTGAGAAATTGCGCACGTTTCTTATCCCGTCAGAATCGGTAAAACTAACGCCATGCGAATGTGTCTTAGCGCAGTGTTTAAAATATTTACGGTTTCCGGTCAATGAAGGCAGTTTGAAATAAAACAAAAACGGTTAAACTTTCCGGATGCGCAAACTCTCGCTCTTGGCAAAATGGTGCAGATAGTTGAGATAAAGGACTGTTACTCGATGAGATTTCGAATCCATCACTCCTTAAACGTGGAGAACATGGATCCAGAAGGTAATAATGATTATAGTGATTAAATGATAATAAAGTTGTAGCTCCTGGTATGTGACAGACGAAATGAACGGCCAAGTCTGCATTGGCCTAATGCTTGTTAGTTTTGAGGTAAAGCTGATAAGTAACACCTTTGGTTTTCGAGGTAAAATAACCGACCTGTTGAATAATTCAACTTTTATCTACAGAAACAAATGTATTTTGAACTGCAAACGGATACATTGGAAGCAGAGTTTTAAAATGAGAAAATGTAACGATGTGATAGGAAATGCCGTTCGTTATACTCCCCTTCTGTCTCCCATTCTTGCTCATCTTGTTTAAATAATAAGAAAATGAAAAGCAAGATCACTGTTAGTGACAAAAGTGCAGGACTAAATGTGTTTCATTTAATATTTATTCATTTGGATATTGTTACGTCCCGGTCTAGGGTCAGGCGCAACAAAAGGTGGAGTGAGACCACTGTTTTGGTATTTGTGGTAGGTTTATTAATGGTGGGAACCACTTCAGGAGCCGACAAGGCCAAAATAACAAACAAAACACCTCTAACTGGAACCTAAACAAGATACCACTTACCTAACCAAAACAACAGAAAACAAAGGTACACAAAACTAATCTATCTCCCTGACTAATTCCAAAACAGTGAGAAAACTTAATCAAAGCAAAATGGCGTCGTGCTCCCTACTTCCCTAGCTACCCACGGAGAACCTCAATGGGTGCAGATAGGTACAGAAATTTACAAATGTTTACAAAACAGAATCCACAGCAACCAAATCCAAAGAAAAGGGCTAGGCAGAAATCAATGGTCAAACAGCAAAAAGGGGTCAAGCACAATAAATCATCAATCATATAGCAAATAACAAGCCAAGTACAAAGCAAGAGGCCTCCTTCTTCTTGGCCTGGACAGGCCTTATAAAGGAAGTGATAGGAGGAAACCCGGCCAATCAAAGCAGAGGGGAAGGTGATGCAACAGTGGGCAGGGCCAGGAACAGAATGACACACCCCCCCCCCCCCCGGCAGAAACATCCGCCCCTATAGGGAGTAACTTGTCCCTGGGGGTCGTAACACCCCCACCCTTAAGAGAAAAGCTATATATAGCTTTTCACTCAATTAAAGGTCACAACGAGACAGTGCATATGCAACAATGTTTTCAGACCCTTTCTTATGTGTTATCTTCAAATTGAAGCCTTGACAGATCAAACACCAACGCATGAGCCTCTGATTAGTATTTGACATACGGTGCAAAAAAACAAGTGGGTTGTGGTCAGTGTACACTAGGATGGGTTCTGAACTGGATCCAAGGTACACTTCAAAGTATTGAAGGGCTAGTAACAAGGCAAGAGCTTCTTTCTCAATGGTGCTGTAGTTGATCTGATGGCGGTTGAACTTCTTGGAAAAGAAACAGACAGGGTGGTCAACACCCAGGGTGTCTTCTTGAATTAACACCGCACCTGCACCTGTTCCACTAGCATCTACTTCAAGCTTGAATGACTTAGTGAAATCCGGTGCAGATAGAACTGGAGCACTATATAACAAACTCTTAACTGCATCAAAAGCAGCTTGACAATCAGGAGCCCACACAAAAGGCACAGAGTCACGAAGAAGATTTGTGAGAGGTGATACAATGCTTGAAAAGTTCCTACAGAAGCCTCTGTAATATCCCGCCATCCCAAGAAAGCGACGTAGCCCTCTTTTTGTTTTAGGCACGGGAAAAGCACTAATAGCCTCAATTTTGCCGTCCAAAGGACGAACAATTCCTTGGCCCACCTGTTTACCCAAGTATGCTACAGTAGCCTGGCCAAACTCACATTTAGCAAGGTTCAGGGTAAGAGAAGCTTCTTTGAGACGCGAAAACACAATATCTAGGGTACGGAGATGACTCTCCCAGTTATCTGAATACACAACAACATCATCCAGGTAAGCTTCACAATTATCAACATTAGCTAAAACCCGACTCATTAAGCGCTGGAATGTAGCAGGTGCATTTTTTTAAACCAAAGGCCATAACAGAATACTGTAGGAAGGAATCTGGGGTGACGAAAGCTGAGATTTGAGATGCACGTTCTGTGAGGGGGACTTGCCAGTAACCTTTCAGCAAGTCTAACTTAGTAACGAACTTTGCTTGCCCTATTCGGTCTACACAGTCTTCCATCCTGGGTAGGGGAAAGGAGTCAGCCTTAGTTAAAGCATTAACTTTCCTGTAGTCCGTACAGAAGCGAAAGGTACCATCTGGCTTGGGTACCAGCAAACAGGGAGAACTCCAAGGACTACAACTAGGGGCAGCAAGACCATGGAGAACAAGATATTCTGTTTCCATCCTCATGATGGTTCGTTTAGTCGGATTAACTCGATAGGCATTCTGCTTCACAGGAACATTAACACCAACATCTATATCATGCTTAAGGACTGTAGTCCTGGAGGGAGTATCAGAGAAAAGTAATGGATAATTTTCGATAAGTTGTATAATACTATTTTGAGCAAAGTCTGGCAAGTGAGAGAGTTTAGAAGGGAGAACCAAGAGGGTGTCCGAGTTGGGCAGGCGAGCACATGGAAGAGAGGCATTTCCTAACCAAAGTCCATCAATTTCAGGGGAATAATCTGATGGGGACAGACTTACAGAAGCAGTAGTTACTGGAGAGGCTGGTGTGGTGGTGGGGCAGGTCTCAGCTTTGGAACGGGACACATATAGCTTAAGCATATTTATATGGCACACACGAGACTTTCTTCTTCTATCAGGCGTCTTCACAACATAATCCGTTTCACTCAACTTTGAACCAATGGCATAAGGACCTGAGAACTTAGCCTGTAGAGCTGAGCCAGGTAGCGGCAATAAAACGAGAATCTGATCTCCCGGTTTAAATGCACGTTGTACTGACTTCTGGTCAAAACGAGACTTCATACGGGACTGGGAGGAAGCTAAAGAGCACTTGGCTAATTCACAGACAGTATGTAAGCGTGCACGAAAGTTACTGACATAATCCAAAATATTTGTTGAAGGAGCCTGGGAATGATCTGAGAACAGAAACTGTTCTTGTAGTACCTTTAAAGGACCACGGACAGAATGTCCAAATACTAATTCAGCGGGACTAAAGCCAAGGGACTCTTGAACAGTATCACGGATGGCGAATAGTAGGAGGGGGATCCCCTCATCCCAATCTTTGCCCTGGGCTGAACAATATGTTCTAAGCATGGTTTTTAAGGTTTGATGAAATCTCTCTAAAGCCCCCTGTGACTCCGGATGGTAGGCACTAGAAACTTGATGCTGGATACTCAACTGCTTTATCACCTTGCTAAAAATCCTGGACATGAAGTTTGAACCTTGATCTGACTGGATGTATTTTGGTAAACCAAATGTAGTACAGAATTTGATAAGGGCTTTCACTATAGCTGGAGCCTTAAGAGAGCGTAACGGAATAGCTTCAGGGTATCTGGTTGATGCACACATCAAAGTCAAGAGGTATTGAAATCCAGACGTTGTTTTAGGCAATGGACCAACACAATCAATTAGAATTCTCTCGAAAGGCTCACCCATAACCGGTATAGGCCTCAGAGGTGCAGGGGGAATAACCTGATTAGGCTTTCCAGCAATTTGACAAACATGGCAAGAATGACAGTATTGAGATACATCACGTTTCATGGAGGGCCAAAAGAAGTGTCTTAACAGACGATTGTACGTTTTTCTTACACCAAGATGACCAGACATGCTATGGTCATGAGCTATATTCAACACATGCTGCCGCAGGGGTTTAGGAACAACAACTTGAAACACTGAACTCCACTCATGCTCAGAGTTAGCTGGTGTCCATTTGCGCATAAGTACATCACCATCAAAGAAATAAGCTACCGGATGCTGAGGCAGTTCTGACAGATCTACAGCAGAAGAGATGCAGCGTGATAACGAAACGTCGTCTTTCTGGGCAAAAGCTAGTTGTGCCCGTTCTAAGGGGAACATACTGAGATCCACCCCTTCACAAGAGTCACCCTTAATATCACTAGGAGGGGAAAGAGCAGTGTACCCGACTACAGGGTTATCATCACACATAAAGGAGCCAGAAAGATCTACCATATTTTCCATTTTTCGAGCTTGCGCTCGTGTCACAACACATGCCCTAAATACAGCAGGAAACTCTTGTAATACCACATCATCACTCAATTCAGGCACATCAATTACTTCAGGCAAAGGGGTAACTATTCCCCCAGCTAAATCATTCCCAAGAATAAAAGAAACCCCTGCCACTGGTAACTGAGGCCGGAGTGCGACTTTAACAAACCCAGAGACAAGGTCAGAACGCAGATACACAGTATGCAGAGGAACCTTGACAATAGCAAGTTCAATGCCCTGAATCAGGACATCAGAACCACAACTAGAGTGATTAGAAAATGGTAGGACACTCTCCAAAATGAAGGACTGTGCGGCTCCAGTGTCCCTCAGAACACGCACGTACTTCTGCTCCGAGTCAGTGTCAGACAAGGAGACCATGCCATCCAAAACAAAGGGTTCAAAAACAGGGTCCACAGAAGAGAGCGAGTGAGTGGGGCTACTACACCTCGGCACTGTATGGACCAGTGCAGCACCCTTTGGAGGGGTTGATGCTCTCGGCTGGTTTTTACGCCTTAGTGCAGGACTGGAGGCAATTAGATGCCCCTTTTCATGGCAGTAAAAACATTCACGAGACTCGGATGGGAACACAGAGGACTGGCTGGTCCGGAGTGGGTTCTCAGGAGCCCTGAATTCACGTTCATAGGTATCCCGACGCGGAGTAGAAAAGCTTTTGTGGGTGAGCACAAATTCATCTGCTAAAACAGCAGCATCAGAGAGTGCAGAGACTTTTTGCTCATTCAAATAAACAACAATCTTGTCAGGGAGGCAGTTCTTAAATTCTTCTAACAAGATCAATTCCTTTAGGTGCTCCAACGTGGAGACTTTAGTTGAAGCACACCATTTATCAAAGAGAGCAGTCTTCTCTCGAGCAAATTCAACAAAGGTTTGACCGGAGGTTTTACTATGTTTCCGGAACTTTTGCCGGTAGGCCTCAGGGACAAGTTCATAGGTCCGCAACACAGCAGCCTTAACAGCCTCATAGTCCAAACTCTGCTCTAATGATAGGGCAGAACACACCTCTTGTGCTTTCCCAACAAACTTGCATTGCAATAGTAAGGTCCAGATATTCTTTGGCCACTGTAACGTGAGAGCAATGCGCTCAAACACAGGAAAGTAGGTGTCCACTTCGCTTTCCCTGAATATAGGAACCAAGGCAATATGTCTGCTAATATCAAAGTCAGGGAAACTTACGAATGATGATCTCTGAGGCACAGGAGACGATGCCCCGACAGGCCCATGTGAAGTAGGCATAAGAGGAGTAGGTGCAGGTAAACTGGAAGGAAGAGGACGATCTGGATCAGACTTTCCTCTGAGCTCCAACTCCAACTCTTTCAGCCGGATATCCCTTTGTGTCTCAAGCTCCAGTGCTCGGACACGTAACTGCTGCTGTTGACACTGCTGTCTGCTCAATTCAAGCTCCAACTCCTTTAGCTTCAAGACAACCAAGGGGTCTTTCAGTGATGGCTCTGGATCGACGGGTTCTATGTGTACTGGCTCCTCAGGTTTGGTTTCAGCCGTCGCCATAGCCAATCCCTCAGAAGGCCCTGGCGGAGATGCAACACCCAAGATCTTATCTCTTTCTGGTAAGATCTGCTGCTTTACCAGCTCGAGATACAGTGTGCTCTTCACAACCTTCTTAGCTGCACTCCGTGGCACAGGAATCCTGAAAAAGTCTGCTATAAGTAATAGATCATCCTTGCGGCAGCGCTCATACTGTTCCAGGGTAGGGTAAACAACAAAATTGTCCAACTCAAATCTAACGGCCATCTAACCAAACCACCAGATAACCGTTAACACACAAAGCAAGAAAGTAAGACAATGGAGGAGATCCCGGACGAGCCCCCAATTTTGTTACGTCCCGGTCTAGGGTCAGGCGCAACAAAAGGTGGAGTGAGACCACTGTTTTGGTATTTGTGGTAGGTTTATTAATGGTGGGAACCACTTCAGGAGCCGACAAGGCCAAAATAACAAACAAAACACCTCTAACTGGAACCTAAACAAGATACCACTTACCTAACCAAAACAACAGAAAACAAAGGTACACAAAACTAATCTATCTCCCTGACTAATTCCAAAACAGTGAGAAAACTTAATCAAAGCAAAATGGCGTCGTGCTCCCTACTTCCCTAGCTACCCACGGAGAACCTCAATGGGTGCAGATAGGTACAGAAATTTACAAATGTTTACAAAACAGAATCCACAGCAACCAAATCCAAAGAAAAGGGCTAGGCAGAAATCAATGGTCAAACAGCAAAAAGGGGTCAAGCACAATAAATCATCAATCATATAGCAAATAACAAGCCAAGTACAAAGCAAGAGGCCTCCTTCTTCTTGGCCTGGACAGGCCTTATAAAGGAAGTGATAGGAGGAAACCCGGCCAATCAAAGCAGAGGGGAAGGTGATGCAACAGTGGGCAGGGCCAGGAACAGAATGACACACCCCCCCCCCCCCCCCGGCAGAAACATCCGCCCCTATAGGGAGTAACTTGTCCCTGGGGGTCGTAACAATATGTGTGAGAGTAAGCGTATGCATGGATGTTGTCTTCTGGTTTAGCTTTCTTAGCTTTATCGGTAATTCACATTATTTCATTTATCTGACAATCTGAAGCCCATGGACTCATTTTAAACTGATTTTGTAGTAGAGTATTTATCCAGTTATTGTCATGTTCTTATATATCTCTCTGTGTTCCATTTTGTCCCAGTTCATGAGTTTGTGGAGGACAAGTTCATCTCCATTCTGGTCGTGAACTTCGAGAGGAGCCCACTGACCATGGAGAACTTGCAGTCTCTGGCCCTCAGTGTCCCTTCATTTTATTGGCGGCTCACTGGGGAGGAGTTGGATCCCAGCTTATTGCACGTAGCAACTGCACGGCTGCAAGTGGTACATCATGGTACAAAGACTGGTGTCCAGCATGGGGATGGAGAATCACCAGCTGAGGAGGATGACCATTACGGACAGGAGCTGCCATCACCCAGCTCTAGAAGGGAGGCTTCCCCTGCAGCTCCAGCATCCACGACTGAGGATGCTAATGGTCTTCCTGAGGCTCTCCCCTTGGCCTGGGGTGAAGATGAGCCCTCATCTCCATCCTTATCTGTGGCTTCTGACACTCAACCTGGAAGTCAGATTGAGCCAGAGCAGGCTGAGCCCTCCAGCTCCACCTTCTGGATCCCTGTGGGCCCTAACAGCACGTGGCAGCAGCTTGAGATCGAAGGCCGCAACTACCTGCGGAAGCTGGATGAGCTCAGCATCCCCGAGGGACTCTGGGGCATTACGGACTACGGTGATGACCACACCGTGGTCATGTCCGTGCATGTCTCCGTGCTTGTGAGCAGTTCTCTGCGAACATGGGGCGTGAGGCAGGAGGAGAGGCCTCCTCAGAGGCCCGCTGGCACCAGTCAGAGGAAGCGCAAGGCCGAGCCCGACGACACCAGCGGCTCAAGTTCTCCTCCACCGCACAAGAGGGCCATGCGCTTCTGACTGGATTCCATGTTTTTACGCTGTAACTTACATTTTTATTTCAACATAATTAGAAGATCCCGCAGGAAAATATTAGTCAGTTTAGGGCTGGACAATAATTCGATATCAATATATATCGCGATAGAATTTTTTTCAATAACGGTGATACGATTTTTAAACACATTTCCTATATTTCGATATACATTTGAATATATATATATTCATATATATTCGTGTATATATATATTCATATATATTCGTATATATATATATATATATATATACACACACACAGTCGAACCCACTTATCTTGTCCTCGGTTAACTCGCCAACCCTATTAAGTTGGCGTTTTTGAAGTGGAACCGCCAAATTCGGCACTTAACATTGGTTATCTCGATCCCCGTGACGATTCGCCGGCTTTTAAACATGTATCACAAGTGCTAAACAGCGCGTATTCAAATCGCATTCGCAGGGTAATTTGCTAAACAACGCAGCTGTGAAACGCGATCCAGGTAAAACTTTTTTAGACAGCATAAATAATATTGAAGCATTTGTTTTCAAGCAGACTGTTAAAGGCAAAAGCAACAAAGCATTTTAGAAACCATAGTAACCGCGTGTATGATACTTATCAGAGCTGTGTCAGAGCGAAATGACTCGTGAATTTAATTTTGACACTGGTTAGCTTTTTGTAAAAACGAACTACAGTACACCCCGCAGGTTTTTTGTGAGCGATCTTTGTGTTTTCAATTTTGGAGAATATAATTAAAGGTTTGTATCGAGAAACGACGGTGGTTTTTATTGTATACTAGTAAATTTCTGCTGTTAGTTGGTGCATATGCCTTTTGTTAGCCAATATGTATGTCGGGGCCGGCTCTACGCTGGGGCAACGCCCCCTTAAGCAAACGTCCTGCCCCCTTAAATCAAACTTTTAGAAGTTGAGGAAGAAAATAATAATTACCCACAAACTGAATATGGACAAGATTTACTACAGTAGCTGAAAAATCCACTGAAAAAGGCACAAACGAGATGATAAGTTTCACTTCTTGTTCGCTCTTTCTGTTTGTGCGCGGGCTCACACTGCACTCGGCAGAGATCCCCCACTCACCCTCCCCCCAGCTAAACATCCAATCACTGTTAGTATGCAAATGAGTCCGTTTCTCAGTAGGCAGGGCAGAGTGAAATGAGCTGCGCGATTGCGGGAGGGGAAGCAGCAATCTCTCTCGTCAAAATCATAACGACTCGTGAGATCATGGTTCGAATTATTTTTGTCTATTTGGGGGGGTCTTGATCGGGGGGTACTGTACCCTCCAGTACCCCCCCGATCAAGACCCCCCCAAATAGACAAAAATAGCAGTTTGGGGGGGGGGGGTCTTAACATTTTTCTTTTGTTTTTTTTTTTTAAAAGAAAGATAATCTCACCTTGTAGGAAAATTTTATGTAAAACTATTTCAGACACCCCTAGTGTGGACCGTACCATTTTAACCACCTCGGCGCTAGAAGCAGCTTAGCCAGTCGGTTACGTCATTCATTCTCATTGAGCGACTTGTTCGTTGTGATTTCAAGATTTCAAGATTCTTTATTCGTCACATACATAGTTATAACAAGTACAACATGTAGTGAAATGAACCCTGACCGATCCTATTTTTCAGTTTTATATTTCAAGACTCGGTGAATTGATTTTTTCTTTTTCATAACTTAGCCTACCCTTTTTAGTTTTGGTAATATTGGCAATAGTGAAAAGTGTTTTGTTGGGTTCAAATATGTTTGATATAGGCCATCCAATTAAGGTAAATGTCATGTTTTTACTTGTTTTAATCTGATGAGGAATATTTTATTTTATTTTTTGTTGTTTTACTTTTCAGTTTTCCCCCTGAGGGATTGCCACCTTATGTGGTCAGGGGGTTTGCGTGCCTCAGTGACCCTAAGAGCTACACCAGCAGAAGCTTAGCCTTCAGGTGGGACACCCAAGTTGGACAGGTCTTAGGGTAGAGGCCTGACAAAGTGCAATCCAATTACATGACAAAAACTGTTATCCAGAGCACCACCCCACCCCTTTACCGCCTTTGTCGCCACCATGTGCCCCCTTCACATTTATGTCTGCCCCCTCATATATGCATGTCTAGAACCGGCCCCGATGCATGTACATATTTATATTATGCCGATCACGTCAAACAAATCGCGGCAATGCCAAAAACACCAAAAACCTGTGCATGTACATTCTCAGTTATTAATGCACATAAATAAATTTCAAGCACATGTTAATATATTGCTGCCATATTGGTTTTCGGTTATCTCGATCATCGGTTATCTCGACGCTTTTTGGCAACCTCCTAGGCCGGCGACATAACTGGGTTCGACTGTATATGAATTATCAGCCTGTTCTAGTTTAAATGGAAATATATTATTGTTAATAAGCTGAGTCTAAGAGTTTTATTTATTTGATAGTTTATTTCACATTTCTTGTTTGTACAGGCTAAATACAAATAAAAAGTGAACCTTATTTTTTTTTGTACTGTTTTTATTAAAAAAAAAAATTATATAATTTTAATAGGAGGAGCCTGGAGGTATTATAGACTTTGCAAATTCAGTTTGCAGACATCCATTGTGTGTGTCCTCGGCAGTTTTTTCCTGAGGCTTTTTAATATTGTCCATATCGATATCGGAATTATACCGTATCGACCAAAATTAAGAAATATATCGTGATATAATTTTTTGCCATATCGTCCAGTCCTAAGTCAGTTACTTAATAAATGACCAAAAAGTAGTTGAATAGGACAGCTGGCCAACGTGTCTGTGTGCTTCCACTGACTGGCACCCTGACATATAATGATTTTTAACAACGAGGGGGAAAAATTCATACAGTAAATTAGTTAACAATAATTAGTAATCACGTATAGTTCTCATTTATCTTAATGTAAAATTCAATAACCTTTTCTCACTATTAATCTGCACAATTTAATAATTTAATTAATATTACCTAATTTGTTTATCATTTTCTGCAATCACTGTGCGTTTAAGCAAGTTTTAAAACTGGCTGTGAAATTGTTGATGCTGTTGTTGATCTGAATGTTGCTGACAGAGCCTTAGGATACGTCTCTATACACATGAGTGAGGGGATGGATGCACTATTCTATGGAGGCCTCTGAAGAGAAATAAATTATCCCAATTTTATATTGAGAGGGATGGTTAATTCCTTTTTAATGCAGACAACGTTAAAAGTCCCTGTTCTGCCGTTGATCTTTTGCATGCATGCTATCATGTATTAGTTTACTCTGTATTTTGATCACATGTCAAACTAAAGAATTTTTGGTCGTATTTTTGTTCCTAATTTTGAAGTAATTGTAAAATAAAAATGTTGTTCTTTTCCGCCGCCATGCTACGTCTTACTTGTGAAGGTTATACTTGCATTGAACTTGCTTTGTAGACAGTAAGATCTTGCCGGCATTAATTCTCCACTGTGTGGTAATTTTGAGAAATTGCGCACGTTTCTTATCCCGTCAGAATCGGTAAAACTAACGCCATGCGAATGTGTCTTAGTGCAGAGTTTAAAATATTTATGGTTTCCGGTCAATGAAGGCAGTTTGAAATAAAACAAAAACGGTTAAACTTTCTGGATGCGCAAACTCTCGCTCTTGGCAAAATGGTGCAGATAGTTGAGATAAAGGACTGTTACTCGATGAGATTTCGAATCCATCACTATACTGTATATGTCAGGGTGCCAGTCAGTGGAAGCACACAGACACGTTGGCCAGCTGTCCTATTCAACTACTTTTTGGTCATTTATTAAGTAACTGACTAATATTTTCCTGCGGGATCTTCTAATTATGTTGAAATAAAAATGTAACTTACAGCGTAAAAACATGGAATCCAGTCAGAAGCGCATGGGCCTCTTGTGTGGTGGAGGAGAACTTGAGCCGCTGGTGTCGTCGGGCTCGGCCTTGCGCTTCCTCTGACTGGTGCCAGCGGGCCTCTGAGGAGGCCTCTCCTCCTGCCTCGTGCCCCATGTTCGCAGAGAACTGCTCACATGCACGGAGACATGCACGGACATGACCACGGTGTGATCATCACCGTAGTCCGTAATGCTCCAGAGTCCCTCGGGGATGCTGAGCTCATCCAGCTTCTGCAGGTAGTTGCGGCCTTCGATC
The DNA here is from genome assembly GCF_048594095.1 of Paramormyrops kingsleyae. Taxonomy (NCBI): domain Eukaryota; kingdom Metazoa; phylum Chordata; class Actinopteri; order Osteoglossiformes; family Mormyridae; genus Paramormyrops; species Paramormyrops kingsleyae. Next base: position 2,208,011 of record NW_027325965.1, on the reverse strand, counting down.
TCAAGCTGCTGCCACGTGCTGTTAGGGCCCACAGGGATCCAGAAGGTGGAGCTGGAGGGCTCAGCATGTTCTGGGTTCACTGGGTTCGTTTCGAGGGACGAAAAATCCTTTTTTTCGCCGATTACAGCGGCCAGACGGCTCGAGCTCGCAAGGCTATGTCCCCCGTTCTGAAGAAGGCTCGGGAAGCTGGTGTTCCTGCTTTTCTGTTGTACCCGACTAAAGTTCGCCTTTCTTTTGCGGGTAACCAGTGGTTTTTTACCGACCCAGAAGAAGCTCTTCAGGCAATCGGCGCTTTCACCTCCACCGGGTCCTGGCCAATTTAATATGCCTATTCGGTCTGCTTTGTTGTTTGCCTGTTATTATATTGCGGTCACACTGTGCGTGTGGAGTATATAAATCGGGTGCTTTTCTGTTAACGATTTTGTGTCTGTTCTATAGTTGATTTTGCTTTGTAGTTTACGCCGGGGGTGGCCGGCGGGCTTGAGTATTCACGCATGCCTTATCCCCTGCGTGTCACGCGCTGGCTTTTGGCCCCGCGCTGTTCTGGGGGGATGGGGGGGAGGGGGGTGTTTTGTGGTTGTTTTGCCTTGGGGTTCGCGCCCTTCGGCTCATTGGATGATGGTGTTCTGTCTTATGGGGTGTTAGGGGTTTGTATTACTGGAGCTTATTTGTTTATGGGTTGTCTGTTTTCACTAATTCCTTCTCTAACGATGTGCTACTCTATTGACGTCTCCCTCTTTGTCTCTCTCTCTCCAGTATTGTGCTGTGGATCTATGTCTTTTATAGCTGCTGATGGCTAACTTAGTTATGGCTACCTGGAACGTGAGGACGCTTTCGACCCCTCAGAAGCGCTCTAGTGTCACAGACATTTTGTTTAGAAATAGGGTGGACATTGCTTTTTTGCAGGAGACACATTTGGAGTGCATTGGTGCATTTGGACCAAGCGCATGAGGCTCGTATCGCCAGGGTGCGGGCCGAACGCAATGGTTTACTTTTGCGTAAGGCTGAATTTCTTGTACATCGCACTAGGACACGGTATTACGCTAGTGGCCTGGTAAGTTGTTGGCGCTTAGGCTCCGCCAGTGTGACACTTTTCAAGTGTAAAATTCAAGGATGGAGCTGTAACCACCAACCCTTCTGAAATTAATGACCGTTTTCTTGATTTCTATAAGGATCTCTACTTATCCGACAGCCCTCCATCTCAGACAGCCCTGGACTCGCCTTTTTCCCTGGCTTCTCTCCCTATACTTGCTCAGCAGGATGCCTTACTACACTCAAAAAAATATTTAGGCCTAATCTTTAGGATTTATGTAATGTAATTGCATATAAAATTTCCATGCATTTGGATTACATAGTTTTAAAGAAAGCAAATTAATAAATTTAATGTAATGTGTATTCATCAGTTTAACATAAATGAAACAATTACGAATAAGATTTATGTAATTGTGTTAATATGTCCAATGTGTTTTAAATAGATAACTAAGCTTATGCATTTACAATACATACAATTTGTTTTAAATTCACATGAACCAGATTTATGTATACATTTTTAATAAAGATCATATAAAACTCATTAATAAATCCAAAATGTTTAAAATGCCTAATAAATTTATACAACTCTCCCAATGCATGAAATATAAAAAGACAACTGTTTCACATTTTAACAATTTATTGATACCGAAATGCATGTAAAACTACATTAAAAAACAGACTTAGTAACACTGTTAAACACTGTTCAGTCTGATTATGGAAAAATTCTGTGTAAATGAGCAGCCGTGACAAAAACATAAAGAAACAGAACTAAGCAATGATAAGTCAAATATCAATAAAATATTGTTCTTTATTTTGTTAAACTGGAGGTAGATAAACCTAATAAACAAAGAATGGAACTCTAATGCAGCATATCTACATTAAAGACATCCTGATATCCATTTTTTTTCAGAACACCACAATCAAAAAACATAGAACATAAACATTGCATTAACATTAATGACATTGTATCATCACACTTTAACAGGATGGTACAGGAAAGTAACATGGGTAAATTCTACATAGACAATGTTTAGTTATGTGTCCAAGAACTGAATCAATTTAATTTTCAATGCTTGAACCTTTGGTGAAAGCTTGGTTGGTTCCAGCTCCATGAAAATTTTTTGATACACTTCAAATGTGCACTTCAGGTCTTTGGGATAGTTTAGGTTTAATGAATAAATCAGTCCAAAAAGCATCATACTTCCCAAGGTGACACTATGAAGGTTTTGCAGTACATCCACACCTTCAAGAACTATGCCAACATGACCAGCACCCTCTCCACGAATGATGTAGATGCCCATTGTTGTTCCTGCAATTCCTGACACAGCCTCTGCACATTCACAGTCCTAGAGCAAAAGTAAAGAACAATGAGCTGTGTTGACGTGCAAGGCACACTGTTTTGCAAACGCTGATATTTCAGATACATAGAATTGAAATGCAAACAATATTATATGTAAACAAATAAATGATTTGCACAAACAAAACAGAGACACAACTAAACTGAACAGCCATTTCTATTTAACCAAAAATGCCAATCGAGTTCACATGCACATGGATAGTTCAAAAATATATTTTGTCGATCTCAACTCACCCCTGATGCCTACTAAGGTGCCACCAGTAAGGGTAATTTTGCCCACAATTAGTTAATACTTTGGTAAATTATGAAACAAGACATAAAACAATGGACAGTGCTATTTTAGATTTAACCCTTTGAAGTCATTGAAAAATTTCACACTAATTTTGGTACTGGAACATCCTACACAAAAAATTAAGCTGTAAAGTCATTTTATCACTCAGAAACAAGTGCTTTATATCATTTTCTTCAGGAGAACTTCAGCGTTCTTTCATTTTAAATAATTAGGAGGCATCCTCTTGGTGTGGCATCCTATGATTTAGTAAAAATCTTTGATCCTTACCATGTATTCTTTGACAATTGTATCCATGTCTTCATTGAGGTAGACACTTATGCTCTTCAAGATACAGTCACGTTTGAGATTTATATCTTCATTCTAACACAGACATGCCAAAAACATACACTCTAGTCAGTTAAGTAATGCTGAATTAAAATGTATAAAGCAGTAATAACTTGTCTCTAGATACCAGGCAAATGTTGGAAATGTTTGTAACCACATTATCCTGTGCTCCTTGAGATTACTGTAAGCCTACAAATCTAACTTTTACTAAAAAAAGGAGAAAAAATGATGAGAAAGAGAAAAAGTCATAGGAATTCAATCAGCTTGCTACTTGACACCTTAAATAAATAATAAATTCAAACATACTTACTATAGCTGTCAATGCCATTATTGAGCGGATTTTCTGTCCTGCAGATCCTCCTTTGGCATGAAAAACCTTTAACAGGCTGTTAGTATATTTATCCAACTGCCCAAAGAATTTGGAAATTAAGGGAACAGTTGTTATACGCATGAACTCCATGTTGATCTGCAGGAGAAAAGACATACTTTAATTTAAACATTACGTTTAACACTGAACGTAATTAGCATCAAGATTGGCACCGACATTTCAATCTATTCTCTAACTAAACTGGACGGCACATTTGTGTAAGTGTTAGCACTCATGCCAGTCATTGCAGTTGCTGGATGTAATCCCATCTGGGTAAAATTTCCATGTGCTTGTGTAGGTTTACTCTGGGTACTGCTGTTTCCTCATCCCATATTTTCTCCCACAGTCTCAGGTCTACATACATAGAGATCAGGTGCATTGGCTATGTGAAATTGTGTCTGTGTGTATGATGTGCAGCTGTGGAACTTGTCCATCTGTATTTGTACCCTATGATGTGTTTGTGCCTTGTCTAGGGTGTCACCCTTCCCGTCACTGGAAATGGGCACCAGATCGCTGTGACCCAGAAATCTGAAATAAGCTGGTAATGAAAATGTGAAAGCTACTAAACTTACTTCACCAACTTCAAACAGAGCAGGCCATCTGTTTCGAAATGCTGAAACCATTGGCTCCTGAAGAACTTCTTGTCTTCTGTAGGAGAAAGTTCTGTGCATCTTTTCCTTGATCAGCGCCTCATTATTTCTTTTTTTTACCTCTGTCAAAAGTGCAACCCTTTCCATCTCTAGGCTGTCTGTGGTTTCACCTCTTGGATGACTGGGACAGAAATTAACCTCTGCTTTCCGAGGCTTCTTTATATTTGCAGCTGGTTTACCCTGGCCTTTTCTTTTGTTCTTAAAGGAGTTGATAACAACTTCTGGGTGTCCAACTCGACCAAGCTTTGTGCGGAAGTTCATCATCTTGATCTTTATACAGTGCTTCCAGCCATAATACCCAGTGCTAGTTCCTTTTTCATACAAGCATGGGTGTGTCTTTATCAAGGCCTTAGCAACTTCTTCAATTTGATCATCCTTTGGATATGCCGTGTACTTAATTATTTCTTCTGCAAGGCCTTCGAGAATATCTGATCTAACCTTTGTAGTAAGAGATAGTAGAGTTCCATTCCCATTGAATTCAACATTTCCCTTCTGGAGCTGCATCTCTGCACAATATGAAAAGCATGGTATGACAAAGGTTTGAGGCCAAGAGCAGGAACGGGACTCGGGACATGATGTCAACATAACAGCATCACTGCTGCTAAGCAAGTCGATGGATGTTGAATCATTTGGTCCCTGTGAAGAGCTGGTGGAGGGACAAGGGGGTGTTACTGGAATTGTGGTGCAAGTATCTGCATTAACAGGATCTGGGATTAAATGAATGAAAGTGTCAGAAGGCAAGTATACAACTTTTAAAGTACTTCTATCTTGAATGTCCGAAATGGATAAGAGGTTCATAAATTCATTTCCAAAATCTATGTCTTTGTACTGAATTCTGAAATCTTCAGTTACTCCAAAAACAGTCTTAATTTCACAAGCCAGTTTTTCCACAGATGCTGGCATCCCAGATTCAATTGTTAGCTTTCTTGCATCGTCTTCACCTCCAAAAAGGACTCTGAAGTTAACTGGTACTGGCATCTTGTTTTTTTCAATCTAGAGAACAGAAACATAGCCACACAAAAATGACATTAATTTAGCAATCCTAAATCATTATTACTTCATAATCAAAATATAACTATCATATGTGTGATACATGCTAGCAGTGGTTTCTTGTTTATTTGAGCTTGCTCTGGTTAAAAATACTGTATGTAAACTACATGCACATCAAATCTGAAAACATTTTTGTAACAAGAGCTGTGAATTGCTTGCTATATAATAATGATTTTATACAAGATTTGCTAATGCTGCAGTACAACTAAACCCTACCTTTGATGACAATGTTTCTCTTCAGAGTTACCATACACTTAGTTCCAACTGTGTAGGCCACAAGTGGATAGCAATCGGTCAGCTCCTCAAGCTGAGCCAGGGCAACCTCTTTACCTGGTGACAACGTCAACTCAAAAGCTCTAAAATGATCTCTATACTAAGCGCAAAATAAACGCACAATAAAACTCAAAGCATCCCCGATTATGCACATTTGTATTATCTCTGCAAATTCTGGCATTCCAGCAGTTGAACCATATGCAACTACCATTCCAGTTCTGTAATTAATTCCTCTAGTGGTGACATTTTTTGCTAGATGAACTTGATTGATGTGTGGATATTTCTGCCTGAGAGCCAATACAATTTCCTTATTCAGAACATCAACTTGTACAGCTGAAACTTCCTTAACTTCCAAATGTATTGGATTAAGACTGGATGAATATATGTGGTAACCGATCAGTTGCTGGTGTCTGACTGCCAGTGAGTATGCAATATTCCGGAAATTATTTGTGTGTCGGGCAACTTGTTTAAAGAAGCTATGTTTAGCTTCGAATCTCATAGTCCATACACATACAAGAGGCCCAAAGCATCTAATCAAATATGGGTAATGCTCAAGATAGTGGTGTTTGGGTAAAAGCTTTCCATCGGGGTTAAGCTCAAGTAGCCTCTGTCTGTGCTCACACACTTTAACTTCAAGGTAGGCAATTGTTTCATCAGTATGAACAGGTGCCACTACTAATTCTACAATTTCCTTTAGATCTAATAAGACTAGCCAAGCGAGCTCATCCTCATTTATAATGTCTCCCACTAGAAATGGAAGAAAACGTATTAAGTTCCAATTCTCATGGGCGTTGCCACCTATTGTCTTCTTCCATAAATAGCTGTGTGGTATGATGTGAGATCGATTTTTTTTGTCACTCCACTTGTAAGGAAATTTGAGGATGTGTGTGTTAAGACATTCAAGAGTAAAATACTTCTTTGAGATCAAAATGTTCAAACAAAGAGCCACTTCAAAAGGGACAATGCCTTCAAATAAATCATGCACTATATCTGGGGGATAGCCTGTACTAACATGAAAATAATGAAGATTTTCAGTTAAAGGGCATGCTCTCTTCACTCCAAAGCAATTTGTTTTTGTTTCCTGGGCAGACTTCACATGTAATTCATGTATTTCTTTGGTTCGAAGCACAAAATCCCCTGAATGAACATCCTTTAATTGAATATCTACTTTTTGAGCAGTACAAAATCTGCAAATATATGGCCCAGAAAAGCTCTCAACGAAACCAGCCAATCCATGGGCTCCCAAATTATCAGCTATAACGCTATGAACTGTTCCTTTTATGCACCTTCCAAGCTTTGATATAAACACACCTTGCTCTTCTAAAGTTAAAAGGTCTTGCATAAGTGGCTCTAATATTTTACCATAGCCATATACCTTGACATCATCACTTTTGCACAAAACTGTCAAATAAATTGAAGAAAGAGCTGAATGAGACCCTGATGGTAAGTTACTGAGGATCCAGTAAACACTACACAATTTGTGCTTCTTTCTTGATGTCCCCAGTGGATTGCAAAGCTCAAAATCATCAATGTACAAAGACAGACAAATTTTCAAATCATCATCTGTAAGGAAAGTGTTTTCCTTGAAGTACATGCCATCTCTTATAGAACAATAATGCTGGGTCTCAAGTTCACTATTACTTCCGTTTGTTCTGTGGCTATTGATGATATTATTTAACACTACATTACAAGAAAGTAACTGCTGCAAAGACTGTAATAATGGGATATACTGAAAGGTCCTCTTCTTTTTTTGGTCTAGAATAAACTCCACTGGCTCAACAACTTTAAATAAATGTTTTAAGTACTCTTTCCTTTTAAAAGCTGTAGCAAGGGGGCCCCCTTTACATATTGCGTTCAAAAAAGGATTAGATTTACAAAGTATATCAGATAATTCCTGAATAAATAAGTTGTCAACTTCTATGTTTTTGCTCTTGAAAAATTCTGATAGACTTCTACAAGTTACAGGCACAGAAATTGTAGTTAACACATAATGCAGTTCATCAAGTAATTCGTCAATTGCTGTAGATGGAACATGAAAAACATTTTCTAACTTCAATAAAATTACTGCTATTTTTTGTTCCACTACTTTTGAAAGGTCAACTGAAGTTTCATAATCACTGTCTGCATCAAACAAATTGACAAAATCTATATCCAATGAAGACGATGGGTTTACATCTACAGGACTATCAGGCTCATTAGACTGAGCAGTAACATTAACAACACCTGCCTTAAAATCTGTTACCGTGTGTGGATTATGTTTTCGATTTTTATGCGAGTGAAAAGTACCATATATATTTGTCTGAAACTCACATCCCTCAAACATACATGTTAGGAGGTGGGTTGAGGCAGGTGGGGCTCTGCCGTCTGCCAGCGGTGGGGTGCCCATGCCTCAACTGCTCGCCCACTTTTTGCACCTTAGTCATATACGCAGTCCATATTACATTAGGGCCTTGGGGGTGCGGGGAGGGGGATGGGGGACTCTGCCATCTGCCAGTGGTGGGGCCCTCATACCCGAACTGCACCCACTAATTTTAATGCATAGTAGACATAAACACACAACTCTCTCACACATGTACATGCACACTTCACACCAACATGGGTCAGGGAGGGGATGGGGGCTGAGGGGCCCCCCCTAACTCTCTGTCTCTGGCCCTGTGCTGGTGGGGTGGCCCGCCGGGGGGAAGACCCATCATGGGGGGGTTCGGGTGGCCCTGGCGGGTATGGGCGGCCTCCTCTCTTGGGCCGCGGGCCGGGTGGTGCTTGGCTCTGCTGCGCCGTGGTGGGGCCCTGGCGGGCGGTCCGGGGAATCTTGGGACGCTCTGGGCCCTGCTAGGCGGATTGGGGGGTTCGGTCTGGGCTGGGCGGGGTGTCTGCCGCTCCCCGGTCGCCGCGGGTCCGCTCCCGGGTGGGGGGGGGGCTCTTTGTATGGGCCCCCCTTGGATCATCCTGCAGTGTTGGGGGGGAGGCGTGCCGGGTCGCTGCGGTGGGCGGCGGCCCGTCCTCCCGGGGGACGGGCTGGGGGGGCTGGGGCTCCCCCGGTGTGTGGGGGGCCGTCCGCCTGTGGTCCCGGTGGGTGGGGCCCTTCGGCCCTGGACCCGCCTGCCCCGGTGGGTTGGTTGCGGGTGGGGCTGGGGGGCTCGCCGCCCGTCCTCCCTCTGCGGGCCTCCCTGTGCGGGGGTTGGCGCCCCCTTAGTCCCTCGCGGGCTCCCTCTCGGGTTGGGCGGGTGGTTGTCTCTGGGATGCGTGGCTGTGGGCCCTTGTGCCGGGGGGGCAGTAGGGTGGCTTCGGTTGCCTGGTTCTCCTGCCTTCGCCTTGGGCCTGGGGGGGGGGGGGGGTGCTGCCGCCTCCCCTGACGGCATTAAATGCCAGCACATCCAATGACAAATCAGGTCACACCTACACTTGCACATGCATACAAGACTGGTTGAGCGATCGATATCATTATTATTATTACTTTTTAGGGTATGTTATAGATTTAGGAATTGAAATATACATATATAACGGTACGATTACGTGTGTGTATGCTACATATATATAATACCGATTTGTATTAATTATTATTAGTATCACTGATGTTGTTATAATTCTTGTTGTTTGATGAGTGTTATGTTTCTTATGGTTGTTTGTATTCTGTATTCCCCTATACTTCATCTTTTTTCCATCCCGCCTACATTATTAGTGTTATTATTTCTGTATACCTTTTTTTTTTTTTTTTTCTTTTCTCTCTCCCCCTCTCCCCATGGTGATTGATGTCTGTTATTGTTACGCTGTTGTTTTTGTACCCCCCCTGTTTTTCTCCTTTTCCACGGTACTGGTGAGTTCGGAGCGGCCACAATCTTTACTCTTGAATGTAATGTAAAATAAAGTTGTCCTCCGAAGAGGGGGGGTGGTGGTGGGCAATAAAAAAAAAAAAAAAAAAAAAAAAAAAAAAACATACATTTTTTCATACTGCCTAAGATGGTGATTTATATGAGTAAAGTATTCCTTCTCTGTTGAAAATTTCTGACACCCACATGTCTGACATGAAAATATAGCTAACTGAACATTTGCTTCTGCTTGCTTCCTGTGTGTTTGATATATATGACTCAAAAGGTTCTTCCAACTCTTGAATGTACATGGACAATCAGCATATACACAGGGATATCGGCATTTGCGTCCATAGTGGATGTGTTTCAGCCTAAAATGTTTTAGCAAATCATACCTAGTAGATAGTGAAATGTCACACACTTTACACAGCCACATTCACATACCTGTAACAAAAACAAGAAAACAAGATAATTTGGGCCGATATTAAGAAGTGATGTTTTCAAATTGGTTAAACATTGCCACCAGCAACTCTAAGGAAAAAAATCACCTACAACCACTATTTGCAACTGTGCTTTAGGCGTGTTACTCTTATTTATACATTTAATGGTTTCTTCTGGATCTCAAAATGAGCTTCACTTAGTATTAATATTACAGAATTCAATTTCTGAATGCTATAAACCATGTTTTTGCAGCCTATGTACTTACAAATCCTAAGAGGTTGCCCTGTCTTTCAATTTGATTTAGTAGATGGAGATTCAAAGAACCAGTGCCTGCAAAAGAAAATATATCTAAGTAAATGCATAATAGATTTATTAGGTAAAAATGATGATAGTAACACAAAGATTTAACTTTTGAACATTTACCATTAATAAAATACAAAATGCAATGACAACATATTACATTTCAAGGTTTTTGACTCACTTCCATAATTTAAATAAACAAAATAAATAGTTTATATTTATTACAATTGTAACATAATTATTTCTAATTACTGAAATACTCACACATCCGAACAAAAACAATCCATACAAATGCACTGCTAACCTTAAATCTTAATCTATTTGTGTTGAACCCAACTATAAACTGCTTAAAATCCTGCTACTTGTATACCCTTTGTAAAAAAAAAAAAAAAAAGAAAAAGAAAAAAAGTTTACGGCGAGCAGATAAATGTTCTTGTAAAGTTTCACCACGGCACAATATGCTTAAAAAAACTTGGCATAGAAAGATTATACAGCAATGAATAGTTTTAGAAAATGCTATGTTCCTTACTTTTTATATCACGGACATTTTTAATACGGAAAAACACTACCGATTGAAAAACATTCAAATGAAACCGAAACTGCTGTTTGTGATACTGCATTGTTAAAACTTTGCATATGAACAACATAGTTATATTTTATGTAAAATAGACATAATCGTTTAATTCAACGAAAAGACGATTATTTAACACACCTCTTGTATGAACAACATTCACTGATTTACCGATGTTCTGAAAATGGCGCGGTCAAGTGAAAACTACGAAATGACGCAAGGCGAAAAAACAACTGTCTTCTGCAGGCTGATTGGAAGTAACCAATTCAACAGATCATAGAACAAATATTGCATTCGGGAATTTTATGTGTGTGCAGAATCGAAATGACAGAGTAATGATATACGAAACCTCGTAATTTTAGATCTCCAATTACTCAACGTTAAACGGTAAAACTGTTGGAAGGGGACAATAAAAAAAACCATTCCACCCGTTGATTCCAGGGAGGGTCAGCACTGTATGTGTTTTATTGTTTAACTGCTAATGAAAAGCCTGCATGTGCATGAATCGCACACTGCTTGTCAGAAGTCGTAAAAGCCTGGCCCATAGTTATCGATATAGTTATCAGATTCGTTTTCTCTGGCCAAACGATATTTAATGCACTCGATAGTTTCTCTACAATTCAACATACCGAAAAGCACCACATTACTTGCGTCCAACGCCATAAACAGTTCTAAATTAGTCATCAACGATCTGCTTTTCCTGCTCCGCAAAAATGTGGCGCACATGCTAAAAAATAGTTGACGTTATATCGACGAGGAAACTCTACTGTCTATTTCATTACTTACTTGTTTATTACTTAATTATTACTGACTCGATCGTTATATAAATTATACGTGGAGTAATTAAAAATAACGAAATGTTTAAGGACAGCTGATGTATTAGAACTGTCTTACTGTGTGACGAATAGACGAAAATCTTCATATATTAAATTTAAGAGTGGGCACATTGATATTACATAATATTAACTGCACAAAAACGTACATGAACAAATATTAATCGATTAAATACGATAGATATATAGTTATATATATAAACTTACAGGTCACACTCGAGTAGGACTGCAGCCCGCAGATCACTCTCATGTGAGATGGCGGGAAGAATTCTGACGACATTTCCGCTTTGAAACGTGTCAATTCCTGAAATGTATATGCAATCCCATCTCATAGATTTTATTAAACTTAATCTTCCGTTATAACTATTTAAACAATTTACATGAGTTTTAATTGATTAAATTGAATGGTTCACAGAGTGAGGAGATTTATGTTAATTCTAATGAATTTAAATGAATACATTTAAAAAATATAATGATTTAAATAAAATCAAATAGATGCAAATACTTAATAATACATTATGCCACGATTCATTTTTTTGAGTGTACTGGAAGCCCCCATTGCATTTTGTGAGCTCACTGAGGCCCTTAAGTCATTTTCTAAGAATAAAGCTCCTGGGATGGATGGTATTCAAGCTGAGGTGCTGCTCACCTTCTGGGCACAGTTAGCCTCCCCTCTGTTTCGTATGCTGTCCTCCACCATACGCTCCTCTCAGCTCCACCCCGCTTTAAATTCTGTGATAATCTCTTTGCTTTTAAAACAGGGCAAAGACTCTGCTGATTGTTCCAGCTACCGTCCCCTATCTTTAATGAACTCTGATGTTAAGCTATTGGCTAAGGTGTTGGCTCGCCACCTTCAGTTAATGATAGCTAAGATTGTACATCCCGATCAGACTGGTTTTATTTCAGCTCGCTACGCAGCCGACAATATGCGTCGTCTTCTGCATATTGTTAAAAATGATTATTCTTCCTCTCCTCCCACTGCTCTTTTCTCATTGGATGCCGAGAAGGCCTTTGACAGGCTTAATTGGAGTTTCCTCTGGGAAATTTTTTTTTTGCCCCGCTTAAATTTCTTAAGTGCTATGCTTCCTTTGCCGCCCCCTTCCCACTTTTTGAAAGATGTCCGGTCGACAGTAACGTCCTTTCTCTGGAATGCCCGCAAGCCTCGCATAAGGTACTCCTTTCTTACTCTTTCTAGAGATGATGGGGGTCTCGCTCTACCGGAATATGAATGGTACCACTGGTCCTTTGTTCTCCGTTCGGTCTGGCACTGGCTTCAGCCTCCTCCATCACCGCCTTCCTGGTTTCCAATAGAGGAGAATCTGGCGCGTCCGCATCAGCTGCAACATCTCCCTTTTCTCTCCCTGAAAGCTAAGGCAGCTAAACCTGTGCTAGGCTCAATTGTGTCTTATGCTGTGCAGATTTTCCATCGGGTCGAGAAGCGCACTGGCTCTGTCCCTGTCTGGCACTCAAATACACCAGTATTTCTTAATAGAGCGCTTAACATTGGTGGTCAGCCCATCACAAACTCCCGGTGGATCTCGTCCGGAATCCGTGTTTTGGGTGATCTATTTGATGACTCTGGCCTCCTCACGTTCCAGGCTCTCAGCTCTAAATTTCCTATCCCTCCTTCTTCCTTCTTTTTCTTTCTACAACTGCGATCTGTCTTCAGAACATGTGGGATTTCCTTCTCTGCTCCTTTGCCTATTCACCCCTTTCGCAAATTTGTGGCTTCCCTGTCCAAATCTAGTAGACCAGTCTCCACGCTGTACATGTTTTTGCGTAATGCTGGTCAGATTATTCCACCTGTTGCCCGTAAATGGGGTGATATCTCTTCTCCTTCTCCATTGTGCTGGCGCACCATTTTAAAAAATATTAAGCGGGCTTCTAGAAATCCCAATCACCAGCACGTTCAGTTTAGTTTTGTGCACAGGATGTACTGTACTCCACGATTGCGCTTCGCTATGGCTCTCGATCCTGATACCCTTTGTAAATTGTGCCCACTTAGAGCCCTTGGTATGTTCTGGGAATGTCCACCTGTGGCCGCTCTTTGGTATGCGGTCTCCTCCTTTCTTTCTGATCTGCTGGATGTGACTGTCCCTTGTTCTCCTCAATCTCTGTTATTCTTAGAGTTCTCTCTCCTTTCTTTTTCCCCTTCTCAGCAACAGACGATTTCTTTATCCTCTGTCGCTGCAAAGCTTCTGTTGGTCTCAAGGTGGAAAGACCCGAGTCGTTGCACTTTCATAGTCTGGAGGGCTTCCCTTTACAATCTGATCATGTTGGAGCTGTCTGCTGCTTGAATAAATGGTGCCTCAGACGTTACTATCAAAAATTGGGAGCATAATGCTTCACTTGTACTACAGTACATTGAGGAGAGTAGGGATGCACCGATACCACTTTTTTGGAAAATGAGTACGAGTATGAGTACTTGCATTTCAGTACTCGCCGATACCGATACCGAGTACTTAATAAAAACATGGTTTAAATTTTCAGGTAACAGCTTTAGTCATATAATTTAACAAAAAAAACAAGGGACTAGTTTGGAATTAAGAACATTTATTTAAAATGAAAAGCATGTTGTATGCAACATATTACAGAATAAATAATTATAAAAAAAATTTAAACAGTGGCAGTGCAACTCAAGTATTTTTTTCAGTTTGTTGTAAACTTGACATTTCCGGTCCAGAAAGTAAAAATCCAAACCAGGGTTTCATGTCAACCAACCAGTTGAGTACTCTGTGACTGTGACTCTTTATGCTCAACTGGTTGGTTGAAATGAAATCCTGGTTTGGATTTTTACTTTCTGGACCTGAAATGTCCACCTCTGGTAAACTCTGCCACTTTGGACAACACAAGGGGCATTAATAAACAACTTTGCTATTTAGTGCACAAAATTTGAATTAACTAACAAGCACTCGGCACCTGTGATTAACTCCTTACACGCCGCTCAAACGTTGACATTTCTTAGACCGTGGTATCGGTCCCCGGTATCGGGGGACTTTTAACGAGTACGAGTACTTTAGAAAATGTGGTATCGAGGCCGATACCAGATACCGGTATCGGTATCGGTGCATCCCTAGAGGAGAGCACATCACCTATTGTGTCTGGTTAATTTCTTATGTTCTGGTACGGTTATGTAGATATGCTATATGGCAATATATTTGGTGTGTGTGTTGTGTATCTATGTGGATGTCTGGGGGTGTGCATGCATTTGCATTTATAGGTGTATGTGTTTTATTTATTATTGCTGTATGTATATTACTGTATATGTATATAGATGTATATTCTTTTGTTTCCTTTAATGTCTTGCTCTTGGTTCTGGTGTTTTTTTTGTTTTGTATGTTGAACAGTTTTTGATGTGTCACTGTTTTGTGCATTGTAGTAAAACCCAATAAAAAATTGGTTGCAAAAAAAAAAAACCAGAATGATCATTTAAAAAAAACAAAACCTTTATGAGGTTGTGCAACGAGGGGTACGACTTTCATCACGTTTGCACTTCTCTACATCATTTTTGGCCAATTTTTTGAGTCTTAATGGCGGTGTCATCTGAGAACTTCTTTTTATAAAATGCATATTATGTTTAAAAAAATTCCAGCTTTACGGTTTCAGGACAGAACAGCCACTCTGTTATGATGAACATTACGGTATTTTGAGTGTTATTAGTTGTGGCGCCCCTTACTGTACACTGACTACGCCACCCCTTGCGATTCACTACCTACTGAGTGTGCCAGAGCAAGGGAACAATGCTCTAATAAGAAGTACAGATGCAGGTTTTACAGAAATATAAAAGTACAACCTTTAACAACAAATATTCTTGATTGGTCACCAATTAAATAGGTCACTACCTTGATGTTGGGGAAGGGACAGTAAACAGACAAAAAGGGGAAGATGAAAAAAGAAAACAAATCACCAAGACATTGGGACAGAGGCCTATTGAACCAAGGGCGGGTAGACACACTGGTGGGAAGCTAGGGTTTCTATACCACACGTGACTGTGCAAACCCACTTATCCTAATATACACTTCAATCCAATACCCTGCAACCCTCACAGTACTCAGGTACCTTAAGTGACCATTGAAAGTCTTGCAGTTCAGGACTCGGTAGGACCACAGCAGGGGCTGACCCTGACACACACTGAATAAAGCAACACTTAACTCCCAATTGGGTAGTATACAAAACAGTTTAAAACAGCCGGGGCAAACAAAAGAGCTTCACACTATGTGGAACTGCAAGACTTTCAATGGTTAACACAAAAAAAGGCTAGGGAACCCAGCTTTCCAGTGTAATCTCCCTCAAACACATTAGGCAACCCTGTGCAAGCAGCACCCAGGTTGATTAAGGATAAAGGAGGGGGCTAAGGGACTAGACAATAAGAATGATAAAAAGAAAAAAAATACAAATAAAAAAATAAACCCACTCTAGCCTGTGGCGTACAGAGCAATTACACTTAAGCTACAGCGCACAGGCTAGAGGAAAACAAAATGCACAACAAAGAAACAGAAGAAAAAAAATAAATACATAAAGCTATGAGCAGCACCACATTCACACAGTACAGAGAACAGCAGCTAGCCATGCAACATAGCCATATGGACCTATAAATCAGACACACAATTAAGTGCTTGTGTTCAGTTAAATGATGACTCATCCATTAAGAACCACTAGCTAAATGGCTAGGGAACAGCTAGCGAATGCTAATGTTTTAAAATACTAGAGTTTGACAGAAACTTACCAGCAACAACAAACATGTATACATTAGCTAAGTGAATGCTAATTATCAGAGAGCATATACTGTAAACTAGCACACTGTCATGGATCCGGGCGGCTCGGGCACGGGAGCGAGGCATAGTGCAGGCACAGAAAAAGGGTGGACGACCCACTTGCGGCTCAAGGAACAGAAAAGGGGTTTATTAAATAAAACAGAAAACACAACAAAACCAAAAGGACCACGAGGGATCAAAACTAAAAAGGGATTAACAAAAACTAAATAACAAAACCAAAATACACGTTGAACACTGAAAATATCTAAACCATCTAACATCCATGAAACAGAACACAATGAACCACTAGGGAACTGAACAGAAGCAGGAACTAAAATACTAAGGGTTAACGAGACTAACACAGGACAGGTGAGGCTAATTAAGAAAGACCAGGGAAACGGGGTACAGGTGAAACTAATACTCAAAAGGAACTAAACAGGGAAACTAAGAACTAACCAAGTAATCAGAACACTGGGGAATTACAGACAGGTAATTAAGACAAGCAGGGGCACAAGGAACAAAACCAAAAATCACCAAATACAATAACTAGACAAACTAGGGAGCAAAATACAAAAACAGGAGGTGGGATTCAAACACAGGACAGAAGGTACAAAGACAACCAGACGCTCAAGGTGTTGAACCATGAGGCCAACAGAACAGGGGAAACTCAAAGACAAACATGAAGGACGGGATGACCAGCAATGCCTGCTGGTCAAACGGGGAAGGGACTCGGTAGGACCACAGCAGGGGCTGACCCTGACACACACTGAATAAAGCAACACTTAACTCCCAATTGGGTAGTATACAAAACAGTTTAAAACAGCCTGGGCAAACAATACATGCAACAGGTTACCCCAGACTGCAGTGTAATGTTCTGAAACAAACAATACAACATGGACACGGTAAAAATGCAAACAGGCCAATCATAATATCCTGACATGACAAAGACATGTACAGGATTAACAACACATACCTGTCCCAGTATTAGCAGGATACGCCAGAAGTTAAGCTTGGAGATACATCAGTCCCAGCATGGTCATAGCTACCAGCGTCCACGCTGATTACACGCCAACTCGGAAGTCTTAAGTAGTTCTAACAGCGCCTGCTGTTAAAACCGGAAACGGGTGGAGTCATATTTTCACCTTTATGACTCCCGCCGACTGTGGCAAGGAATATATACAATCACGGACTATAAGAATAAACACGCCGTTGCGTTGAGCACTGACGCTGTGTTCACCGACGAGCTGAACGCGTTCTTCGCACGGTTTGAGATAAACAGCTCTCACCACGGAGACAACAACAGTCTGATCTCGGTGAGCGAGGACAGCAGCGCGGCTCTGGTTAGCCTGGCAGAGCGCGATGTGCGCCGGGCTCTGAAGCAGGTGAGCATCAGAAAAGCAGCGGGACCAGACGGGATTTCAGGACGAGTCCTGCGATGCTGCGCTGATCAGCTGACTGGTGTTTTCACTAAGATCTTCAATGAGTCCCTAGCTCTGTCTATTGTGCCAACGTGTTTTAAACGGTCCACCACAGTTCCCGTTCCGAAGCACAACAAGCCCTCCAGCCTGAATGACTACCGCCCGGTAGCCCTAACATCTCTGGCCATGAAGGTGTTTGAAAGGCTGGTAAAGAACTTAATCTGTTCATCCATCCCAAATTCCATAGACCCATTACAGTTCGCCTACCGCCCAAACAGATCCACTGAGGCGTTACCTGCAAGATCGCTATTTTTCTTTATGCTGCAATTGTTTTCATTATTACTTTGTTTAACTTGACACATCACATCTTTAAATTCTCATCCTTGCATTAGAATATAGACCAGTTAATACTGATGGTATCTCATCCTGTGTCATATGTTTTAAAATGACTACACACTGAATATTGAAC
Organism: Paramormyrops kingsleyae; assembly: GCF_048594095.1. NCBI lineage: Eukaryota > Metazoa > Chordata > Actinopteri > Osteoglossiformes > Mormyridae > Paramormyrops > Paramormyrops kingsleyae. The sequence continues at coordinate 2,190,074 of NW_027325965.1, read as the reverse complement.
TGAAGCTTGACATAAAAAAATTAAATCGCAAATCAAATCGTAATCGCAATTTCTGTCAGAAAAATGGCGATTCGATATTTTCCCCAAATCGTGCAGCCCTAGTTGGCACCACGTCCTGGGTTATTCCCTGCTTTGTGCCCATAGCTTTCAGGATAGTCTCCAGACCCCCTGTGACCCTGCACAGGAAGTTGACCATCCCCGGCCAGCCCCCAGAGTTCTGTGGAAGTTAAAAACACTTTAGTCAAACAACAGACTAACCAAATCTCAGGCTGGAGTAAGCTTCAAAAAAGGAGCTGGTCATTACCTGAACAGAAGGGGAACATAAGAAGGAGACTAGAGCTCAGCTGACAACATACAGTATATCTCTCCCGTTCCTTGCTGATGATGGGAGGTCACTGAGACGAGGTGAGACAAGTAAATAGAAAGTCAGCTGGCTCCTGCTGACACCCAACAGTGTGACACAAAACGGGTGGCATTGCCGAAGACCTCACAGCTAAATATGGAAAGAGGAGAAATATTTTTAAAATGTAAATAAAATGTGGAGCACCTATAATAAAAGCACAGCTATTAGGTGTTAATGATCCAGTTCACACTCAAGATGCCTAAGTTTGATCAGGTCAATCCTGCGATGTAACATGGACAGGCAGGCGTAATGTACTCACTGTCTGCAGTATGAACAACATGGTCCCACACAGACAGGTGACCCCATAGAAGCGCCTCTCCAGGTTAACAAATACCTTCACTCAGATACTTATGCTCAAATGCTGTTCGCTGTCAGACTCTGCAACAAAGTCCTTGCAGCTGACCCCACACACATAGACTAACAAACACACACATCCAATACACCATGGTAGTTTCTATGTGCAATATTAGTTCTTGTCAATCCCTGTCACTCCATTGCGTGCCTGTCCATATAGATATATCCAGTGTTGTACATATATTTATATATCCACTCTGTACATATATTTATATATCCACTCTGTACATAATATACATACACTCTATTTATACATACATATATTTATCTGTTTACATATACACACATACACTCACCTAAAGGATTATTAGGAACACCATACTAATACGGTGTTTGACCCCCTTTCGCCTTCAGAACTGCCTTAATTCTACGTGGCATTGATTCAACAAGGTGCTGAAAGCATTCTTTAGAAATGTTGGCCCATATTGATAGGATAGCATCTTGTAGTTGATGGAGATTTGTGGGATGCACATCCAGGGCACGAAGCTCCCGTTCCACCACATCCCAAAGATGCTCTATTGGGTTGAGATCTGGTGACTGTGGGGGTCATTTTAGTACAGTGAACTCATTGTCATGTTCAAGAAACCAATTTGAAATGATTCGAGCTTTGTGACATGGTGCATTATCCTGCTGGAAGTAGCCATCAGAGGATGGGTACATGGTGGTCATAAAGGGATGGACATGGTCAGAAACAATGCTCAGGTAGGCCGTGGCATTTAAACGATGCCCAATTGGCACTAAGGGGCCTAAAGTATGCCAAGAAAACATCCCCCACACCATTACACCACCACCACCAGCCTGCACAGTGGTAACAAGGCATGATGGATCCATGTTCTCATTCTGTTTACGCCAAATTCTGACTCTACCATTTGAATGTCTCAACAGAAATCGAGACTCATCAGACCAGGCAACATTTTTCCAGTCTTCAACTGTCCAATTTTGGTGAGCTCGTGCAAATTGTAGCCTCTTTTTCCTATTTGTAGTGGAGATGAGTGGTACCCGGTGGGGTCTTCTGCTGTTGTAGCCCATCCGCCTCAAGGTTGTGCGTGTTGTGGCTTCACAAATGCTTTGCTGCATACCTCAGTTGTAACGAGTGGTTATTTCAGTCAAAGTTGCTCTTCTATCAGCTTGAATCAGTCGGCCCATTCTCCTCTGACCTCTAGCATCAACAAGGCATTTTCGCCCACAGGACTGCCGCATACTGGATGTTTTTCCCTTTGCACACCATTCTTTGTAAACCCTAGAAATGGTTGTGCGTGAAAATCCCAGTAACTGAGCAGATTGTGAAATACTCAGGCCGGCCTGTCTGGCACCAACAACCATGCCACGCTCAAAATTGCTTAAATCACCTTTCTTTCCCATTGTGACATTCAGTTTGGAGTTCAGGAGATTGTCTTGACCAGGACCACACCCCTAAATGCATTGAAGCAACTGCCATGTGATTGGTTGATTAGATAATTGCATTAATGAGAAATTGAACAGGTGTTCCTAATAATCCTTTAGGTGAGTGTATATATATAAATATTTTTCAATATGCTCATCCAAATTTATGTTTCCAGATTGTTTGTATAGTGCACTTTTTATACTGTACTGTTGGTACAGTTTTTATTCTATTATTTTTAATTTTGCTACTCTTGTCTTGCACTGTCCACTTTTCTGCCGTGACGATGCAATTTTCCACTTGTGGGACTAATAAAGACAAATTTGCTGCGATCTCTGACATTTGGACATGCTTCACTAAGAACTGTGCTGAGAGTTTCACTCCAGGAGAACACATGACCATAGATGAACGGCTGTTCCCTACCAAGGTTCCTTGTCCATTCAAGCAGTATATCGTATCCAAGCCGGACAAATTTGGGATCAAGTTCTGGATGGCCGCAGATTTGGAGACCGAATATGTCTGCAATGCATCCCCTTACTTCGGAAAGGACCCCAGTCGTCAGAAGTGGGAGAGGCTGGCAGAGAACGTGGTCATGAATCTGATGGAGCCATTTTTGGATGATGAGAGAAATGTCACAACGGACAATTTCTTCACCTCACTGGCACTGTCACACAGACTGCTTCAGCGCAAAACAACGCTACTGGGCACGGTGAATAAAGTTCGGCATGAACTTCCTCCACTTGCAAAGGACACTGCACAGCGGGAGGAATTCTCCACGTCAGTGCTTTGCAAAGCCTAGCTAAGCTCAAAATAAATAAATCACAGGGCCCTGATGGCATCTTACCTATAGTTTTAAAAGAGATGAGGGATATTATTTGCCGACCTTTAACTTTAATATTCCAGAAATCGTTATCTGCGGGTGTGGTACCTTCTGATTGGAAGCATGCCAACATAACGCCCATATTCAAAAAAGGGGATAGAAGTAATCCAGCAAACTATAGGCCAATCAGTTTAACTAGCATTACTGGAAAAATAATGGAAGCTATAATTCAAGTGAAAATGGTAGATTACCTAGATGCAAATAACATTATAAAGGATAGCCAACATGGATTTAGGAGAGGTAGATCCTGCTTAACGAATCTACTTGAGTTCTTTGAGGAAGCTACAAGTGAAATTGATCACAAAAAGGCCTATGATGTGATTTACTTAGATTTCCAGAAGGCCTTTGATGTTGTCCCCCACAAACGGCTCTTGTTAAAGCTTAAAGCTGCAGGGATTTTAGGAACTGTGGCAGTTTGGATCAAAAACTGGCTAACTGACAGGAAGCAGCGAGTAGTTATTAGAGGCACAATGTCACAGTGGCCCTCCGTTCATAGTGGGGTACCGCAGGGTTCAATTTTAGGACCACTATTGTTCCTAATTTACATTAATGATATTGACACAAATACATACAGTAAATTGGTTACATTTGCAGACGACACCAAGGTGGGCGGTGTAGCAGATACTGATCTAGCAGCAGAGAGGCTTCAAAGGGATCTGGATTTAATTAGCGAATGGGCTGATACTTGGCAGATGAAATTTAACACAGATAAATGTAAGGTAATCCATGCAGGGAGCAGAAATATAAAGTACAGATATTTTATGGGTTCCACTGAAATAAAGGTAGCTGATTACGAGAAAGATCTAGGTATGTATGTTGATGCTTCCATGTCCCACTCTCGCCAGTGTGGGGAAGCAATAAAAAAGGCCAATGGAATGTTGGGTTATATCTCTAGGTGTGTGGAGTTTAAGTCAAGGGAGGTGATGTTACACTTATATAATTCCTTGGTAAGACCCCACCTAGAATACTGTGTGCAGGTTTGGTCACCATACCTCAAGAAGGACATTGCTGCTTTAGAAAAGGTGCAACGAAGAGCTACGAGAATGATTCCTGGTCTTAGAGGAATGTCTTATGAGGAGAGGTTAGCGGAACTGAATCTGTTTAGCCTTGAGCAAAGGAGACTAAGGGGGGATATGATTCAGGTCTATAAGATTCTAACGGGTCTGGATGCTGTTCAGCCAAACTACTATTTCAATATTAGTCTAAATACCAGAACTCGTGGCCATAAGTGGAAATTAGCGGGAGAACATTTTAAAACAAATTTGAGGAAGCACTTCTTTACACAGCGTGTAGTTAGAGTATGGAATAGTCTTCCTGCTAGTGTAGTGGAAGCTAAAACCATGGGTTCCTTTAAATCAGAGCTAGATAAGATTTTAACAACTCTGAGCTATTAGTTAAGTTCTCCCCAAACGAGCTTGATGGGCCGAATGGCCTCCTCTCGTTTGTAAATTTCTTATGTTCTTATGTTCATATGTGGGCAGTGTGGTGGCACAGCGGTTTCTGCTGCCGCCTCACAGTGAGAAGGTCCTGGGTTTGATCCCCGGGTTGAATGCCCGTTGAGGCTTTCTTTGTGGATCTTGCATGCTCTCCCCGTGTTCGTGTGGGTTAGGGCTAGTTAAGTCTTTGTTCCAAAAGGTCCAGTTGAATTCTGTACATTTTTTGGAAGCTGTGCAGTTGTTACCTAAGGTTATTAAGGTTATTTGTCCGAAGTTGGAGACTAATTTGCTTACTGTATTTTTTCCATTTCAATAGGTAATGTGCTGAAATAATGAAAAAGCAAAATAAACTATCTTGCCACCTGATCTTTTTGTCTTTTTATGTGGTACATATAGATAACTGGTCCTTCCAAAACCAGACAAGGCTTGTTTAGTTATAGCTTAAAAACCTTCAAATTACAGGTTAAATTAAATGTTTTACAGGATATTTAAAATTGACAGTTTTCCATTTTTTTTCACAAAAATATTTAGTGATTTAACAACTTATTTTTACAGATAATCATTCAACCTTGAAAAATGTTATTAAACTTACTTAATGTGATAGAAAACTTACAAAACCTGTTGAAGTATGGCATAAATTTGTATTCCTATCAGTTAAAGTTACTGTATTTTAACAGATTTTAACCATCTTATCTGAAAATATTTTTATTAACAGGTTTTGTCTGGCAGACTTTTGACTTATTTTACAGATGTTTTTTACAGTGTGATAACACAGAGAGTTACCTAGAATAAAAGTCTGGACCTCTCAGTTTGGTGAGTAAAGAAAATCTCTTTTATTCCAGCAATTCCAACAAACGCTCCCGTCACACTCTGGCGCTCGGTACCAAGTACCCCGAGCACACAGAGCAACCAGTTGATAAAGCATAACTCCCAATTCCCTATAAGGACTTCTAAGTCCTGATTGGTCACAAAACACCAACAAATGGAGCTCAAACGTAGAGCAGTGTTCAAAACAATCTCTTCTTGCCTAAAGCCTAAGACATAACAGACCCAATATGCCTCCCCTCCCGGGCCTACCAATGTCCAATTTTTCTTCTACACTCCCCCCTTTTGAACACGCGAGATCCGCGCTGTTCACAAATAATCAGAGTCCACGGTGTAGTAGTCCTCTGGACGAAAGCGCAACGGGCAGAAGTGGGCCGGTGGCGGTTGGATGGAACACGAGTCACCAGCGGTGTTGGTGTTGCTGGTGACATTGATGACGACCGGGGGCTGAGGTCCATAGAGCCAGGCAGGAATGGGAGGATCATCCACGTATGGAAAAGAGGGAGCCCGCAGGAACATAAGAGATTTTGCCTGGGAAGACAGAACTAGCAATATGATTAGTAGCAACACTACAAGCAAAAGCAATATACTAAAAACTAATGGTTTAATCACCCCGGATAAACCAGTGAGAACCAATTGTCCCAGCTGTACTCAAACAGGCCATGCTCTTCATGTATCTCAGACAGCTGTTTGTGCACTGCGTCCTCTAGATCCTGCACAGCCTGAGAGGAATCAGGGATGTACGTGCAACATTCTTTCCCCACTATAGCACAAACACCACCTTTCTCAGCTAATAGGAGATCCAATGCCTCACGGTTTTGCAGAGCTACCTGCTTCACTGTGGATAATTCACCTTTAACGGCCTTCACAGTGTCAAGTGTCTGACTGGTCACTTTTTCAACTGCAGTCTGCAGGGCAGCCACCTCTGTCTGAAGGTCTGCTACACCAAGGGATGGAATAAACCCCAAACCATTGCTCAGTTCGACTAAGAGACCGTCTGCTCCGTGAATAGGCACGCAGTCAGCAGAGCAGCCATGACGGACAAAGAGCCGGAGCATGTTTGATTTAGGACTGCCATATCATGATTGGTGTACGGAATCCCGTAGATTACACACAATTGTGACCCTCTCGGGGGCCAGTCTTGAAGGAACCACCAGGGTCGGACACGCGTCTGCAGTGGACCCGATGGACCCAGGCGTCGATTCCCTCCACTTTCACTGCGTGAGGGGTCACCATCAGGACCTGGTGTGGTCCCCTCCATCTCGGCGTGGTCCATCTCTTCCCTCTCAAGTCACGAACTAACACCCAGTTCCCTGGTTCGAGCGGTGTCACAGCTTGTAATGGGTTACCGTCCGCATTCCTCCAATTGGCACGAACCTGGTCCCAGGCTGCACCTATCGCTCACCGCAGACCTGTGAGATAAGTCAGAAAATCCCCATCCACGGTCTCCAGTGTAACATATCGTGAGGGAGACAAAACACGCATCGGCCTTCCTGCATCGACCCAGGGCAGGCCTGTCGTCTCTGAAATTTTGGCCAATTTCTGTTTCAGCGTTTGATTTGCCCTCTCCACCATCCCTCTAACCTGAGTTCGCCACAGCATGTTTTGGGACTGTGGGGGGAAACCCCATGATGACACGGGGAGACTGGGGCATAAACAGCCACCACACGGTCCTTGACAGAGACAAACCTATTATCAACGGCATGGACTCCAAGACAGTTGAAGGTCCATCTCTGCTGCAGCCTTCTTCCACCTTCACAGCCGTTGTTGTGATCCACCTGCATGCCTGGACACAATCCTCCGCCTGCTCCGCTGTTGAGGTCTTTCTTGGGTCGCGCTTTGTCTGGCACCTCCCCCTCAACCTTACCGCCAAGGGTGACCCTACCAGGAGCGTGGCTCCAGACGGTATCGCTCTCGGGATCTTTGGCACACGCAAGCCTCCCCACCACGACAAGGTGGCGACTCTCCGGAGAAGACACACACAGACACACAGACAGGTACACCGACAGGCACGCATGCACGCACACAGGCATGCATACAGGCACATACACAGTCAGGGACACACGCAGACACACACAGACACACACAGGCACGCATGCAGACACACACAGGCACGCATGCAGACACATACTTGCACGCATGCAGACACATACAGGCACGCACGCACAATTGCACGCAGGCAGGCACGCACACACACACAGGCCCACGCACGCTCACAGGTACGCAGACAGGCAGGCACGCACGCAAGCACACAGGCATGCACAGTTACACTTGCACACACACGCACAGGCACGCATGCCCACAGGTACGCTGTTACGCCCCTCTTTGGGTTTTTGTTTATTTTGTTTAGGACTGCATTATAGGTTTTCTTAGATTGCAGGCGGTGGTATCAATCTCTAATTGTTTACAGGTGAGACCTGTTGGATGGGTGGAGTTTCCCCTACTAAAGCCCTGGGCCCTGGGTCTACCTGGACCGGAGAGAGATTTGTAGGATATTCGATGCCACGCTGAGTGTTCCTGCTGCTGAGACTTTTGTTGAGTTGATCTTTTGTTTTGTTGTTCTCTCGTGGTTCCTGGACATTTGCGTTGGTGTTTATATTTATTATTTGTTGTAAAATAAAAACCCTAAAACCAGTCGGTTTTGGTTTTGTTTATGTTGCGGTCATTGCTTTGGCCGTAACATAAATTGGGGGCTCGTCCGGGATCTTTTGAGTTAATCTCAGTAGCAGTTCGCGTGCGACCCTGTGGTGAGTTTGCTGATAGGTGGTGACCGCTGAGTCGTTGCACATCCCAATTAGGTAGCCGGCGGGCAGACTGAGTCTGTCATTTTATTTTGTTAGTTTGTTGTTTTTGATGGGATTTCTGACTCGGTACGTTTCGGGGTATGGGAGTAGACTGTGTTTTTGGTCGGCTCCCTGCTCGCGAGTTTAATGTTTAAAGTCGCCGGGTCGGGGAACCATTGAAGACTAGTGGGGAAGGTGAGTTAGATTTTTTTTTTTTGTTTGCTTTGTAAGTCAGGCTTGGGATGTGGCAGTGACGGGCTGTTTTACGTATAGCATAGCCTACTTTGTGGTCGCTTTGTTGTGCGCTATTGAGTGTAGCGATTAACAAGCTGTATTTTGGGTTGGGTCTTTGTTGGCTGCTTTGTTTGGGTTTTACCCGATTAGTTGACCTAACCCGGCAGTTTGTCAGTTTAGTGGCGTGGTTTTGTGTGAGGACAACTTGTGGTCATGTGTTTGTAGGGAATTTTTGATGACCACTTTAGATTAAGTTGTTAAAATGCAGCCGTTTGTTTTGTTTTGGGTTTAAAAAAAAATAAAATAAAAAAAACATGGCTTCGGTAGTGCGGGAGTTTGTGGAGAATCCATCTCCGGAGGTGTTTGAGTCTCTAACTAAAGAACAACTTCTGAGTCTTGCGGAGTATTTCGATATTGAGTTGACAAGTTCTGAGAAACGGTTAAAGCATGTACTGAAAACTGTCTTAGTGCCTATCCTAGTTGAAAAGCGAGTTTTGCCACCCGTTGATATGAAAGATGCCATACGTATGAAGGAGCTCTCTATACGAGAGAAAGAAATTGATAAAGAGAGGGAAGCTTTGCACACTAAGGCACTGGAAAATGAGTTGGCATTGAGACGGTTAGCGCTTGAAGCTAGATATGAACATTTTGATTTCGAACAATGGGGAGGTTTTGATATCACTAAGTATGTGAAACTAGTGCCGCCGTTTAACGAAAAAGAGGTGGAGAAATATTTCCCACATTTTGAAAAGGTAGCAACAACTTTAAAGTGGCCCAAGACTGTATGGTCTTTGTTGGTCCAGTCTGTGTTAGTGGGAAAGGCACAGGAAGTGTATTCCTCTCTCCTGTTAGAGCAGAGCTCAAATTATGATGTGGTCAAAGCTGCTATATTGCGTGCTTACGAACTTGTCCCAGAGGCGTATAGGCAGCGGTTTAGGCAATACAAAAAACCTGAGCGTCTCACATATGTGGAGTTCGCTCGTGAAAAAGAAATGTTGTTTGATCGCTGGTGTTCTTCAAAAGATGTAGCTGATCAGGCAAAACTTCGAGATTTAATTCTTGTCGAGGAGTTTAAGAACTGTGTGCCTGATGTAGTAGCTACCTATTTGAACGAACAGAAAGTTAATACCTTGCATGAAGCTGCTGTTCTGGCAGACGAGTTCGCTTTGACCCATCGTGTTTTTTCTAGAGATTGGCGTAGATTGTCATTCCCCCCCCATACAGATGAAGCCGTATCATCTTCCAGTAGTTCTGACCAGGCTTGTTTCTATTGTAAGAAGTTGGGTCATTTAGTGGCAGCTTGTCCTGTGCTTAAAAAAAAACGGGTTGCAAAGAGCATTGGGTTAATAAAAGTATCCCCGGTGCATGGTAGACATTCGAGGTATGTAAGGATGGGGTATGCGCCTTTTATGAGTGATGGGTTTGTTTCACTTCCCAGTAGTAAGCAGCTTACCTTTGTCCGTATACTGCGTGATACTGGTGCAGCACAGTCTTTTCTTTTGGCCTGGGGTGAAGAAGGATGTGGTTCGGTTTTGTAAGACTTGTAGAGTATGTCAGATCACTGGAAAACCTAATCAAACTATTCCTCCTGCTCCTTTGTATCCTATTCCTGTGATTGGACAGCCTTTTGATCATGTGATTGTGGATGTTGTTGGCCCACTTGAGCGGTCTAGGGATGGCTATCAATATTTATTAACAATGATGTGTGTAAACACCCGTTTTCCAGAGGCAGTGGAACTTGTAGGTCGGTATCCAGAGTTGTTCAGTGATTTTTTTTTTTTTTTTTTTGAAAAACCTATTGTGACCTATTTGGGTAGAATCGTGGGAGGAGGACAGGTGCGCCCTCTAGATGCAAAATTTTTTTTTTTTTTATTTATTTTTTTTTTTTTATTTTATTTTTTTTTTTTTTTTTTTGAAAAACCTATTGTGACCTATTTGGGTAGAATCGTGGGAGGAGGACAGGTGCGCCCTCTAGATGCAAAAATTTCTGCTATTTGCAATTTTCCTGTTCCTATAGATCGTCGTGAGTTGCGACGATTTTTAGGCATGGTGGGCTATTATCGAGCCTTTTGTAAGAACTTCTCCTCTGTGGTCGCCCCTTTGACTGATTTGCTTAGCCCAAAGAAGCCTTTTGTGTGGTCTGGGCTTTGTAAAACCGCATTTGAGAATGTCAAGGCGTTGTTGATTTCTGCCCCTGTTTTAGCTGCACCTGACTTTTCGAAGCCATTTTTGCTTGCTGTGGATGCTAGCGAGGTTGGTGCGGGAGCTGTGCTTTTTCAGTTGGGTGAGGAAGATATTCATCACCCTGTTTGCTTCTTTTCTAAGAAGTTTAATTGTCATCAACAGCGGTATTCCACCATAGAGAAGGAGACCTTGGCTCTTGTCCTGGCAGTTCAGCATTTCGAGGTTTATATAGGTGCTTCCCATAAGGTTGTGGTGTACAGTGATCACGATCCTTTAAAATTTTTGGATCGTATGAGAAATGCAAATCATCGGTTGATGCGGTGGAGTTTGATCTTGCAACCATTTAGTTTAGAGATCAGGCATATTCGAGGCACAGATAATATTATTGCTGATACTTTATCTAGGGTGCCTTTGTGATGGGTTCTTTTCTGTTTTACAGGTATGTTAAATTATTAAATTGTTGTGTTTTTCTTTTGCAGGGGGAATATCGGCATTGGGGGTTTCCTTGGTTATGGAGACTGGAGTCACCATTTTAGTGTGGGGGTGTTACGCCCCTCTTTGGGTTTTTGTTTATTTTGTTTAGGACTGCATTATAGGTTTTCTTAGATTGCAGGCGGTGGTATCAATCTCTAATTGTTTACAGGTGAGACCTGTTGGATGGGTGGAGTTTCCCCTACTAAAGCCCTGGGCCCTGGGTCTACCTGGACCGGAGAGTGATTTGTAGGATATTCGATGCCACGCTGAGTGTTCCTGCTGCTGAGACTTTTGTTGAGTTGATCTTTTGTTTTGTTGTTCTCTCGTGGTTCCTGGACATTTGCGTTGGTGTTTATATTTATTATTTGTTATAAAATAAAAACCCTAAAACCAGTCGGTTTTGGTTTTGTTTATGTTGCGGTCATTGCTTTGGCCGTAACATACGCATACAGGCAGGCACGCACGCAGACAGGGATGCACGCACGCAAGCACACAGACATGCACAGTTACAGTTGCAACCACACACACACACACACAGGCATACATACAGGCACTTACAGACGCACACACAGGCACGCACGCAGACACACACAGGCACGCATGCAGACACATACTTACACGCATGCAGACATATACAGGCAGGTACGCACAATTGCACGCAGGCAGGCACGCACACACACACAGGCCCACGCACACACACACAGGCCCACGCACGCTCACAGGTACGCATACAGGCAGGCACGCACACAAGCACACAGGCATGCACAGTTACACTTGCACACACACACACAGGCACACATGCCCACAGGTACGCATACAGGCAGGCACGCACGCAGACACACACAGACACACACAGGCACGCACGCACAATTGCACGCAGACAGGGACGCACACACGCAAGCACACAGGCATGCACAGTTACACTTGCACACACACACACAGGCATACATACAGGCATGCACACACATGCACAAAGGCACGGACACACACACAGGCACGCACACAGACACACACAGGCACGCACGCATACACAGGCACGCATGCAGACACATACTGGCACGCATGCAGACACATACAGGCACGCACAATTGCACGCAGGCAGGCACGCACACACGCAGGCACACAGACAGGTACAGACACACGCATGTACATGGGCATGCACAAGAACACAGGCAAGCGCACACACACAGGCCCACAAACACGCACGCACGCCCACAGGTACGCACACAGGCAGGCACGCACGCAGACAGGGATGCACGCACGCAAGCACACAGACATGCACAGTTACACTTGCACACACACACACACACACACAGGCATGCATACAGGCACACATGCACGAAGGCATGGACGCACACACAGGCACGCACGCAGACACACACAAGTACAGACACACGCATGTACACAGGCATGCACAGAAGAACACAGGCATGCGCACACACACAGGCCCACACACACGCACTGGCACGCACGCCCATAGGTACGCATACATACAGGCACACACACACAGGCACACACAGGCACGCGCGCAGACACACACAGGCACGCGCGCAGACACACACAGGCACGCACGCACGCACAATTGCACGCATGCAGGCACGCACACACGCAGGCACACAGACAGGTACAGACACACGCATGTACATAGGCATGCACAAGAACAAAGGCAAGCGCACACACACAGGCCCACACACACTCACCCAACAATAGATATGACAAGCTTCAGTGAAGGTTCCCATGTCACACACAGGTTCAGGCTGCCTTGAATTTCAGCTAGCAGTCTGAGTACACAAATGCAAATGTGCCAGGGTTCACAGGTAATTGCCGTGTTTGCACAACAAAAGCAGGAGGACAATGGGGCTGAAGGCCTGCACGGGCTTAGGAGGAGCTGTAGGGAGTTCTAGGGAATTTACGGAAATCTGCGCAGGATAGTAGTTCTAGTGCAGGGATTCATAACCCCGGTTGTAAAAGGAGCAAAAATGTGAGCTGCAGCACTTCCCTTCTAATGGTGATGATCCACTTCTCTGTGCCTTCAAACTGGCTCATTTCCACCCCTTGATGGCCATATATTTGACAAGAATTATACATTAATACTTTACAACACTACAGAGACTTAAACTGTGCCTTACTGGCTCTTAAGCTCAGAATCTCTCGATTCACCTTTGGGAACAGACTGGCTCATGTGATTTGACATCTGTCACACACTGGATAACCTGTTACAGTTTTCTTCTACATATCCCATACATGGGGATGGCACAGTGGTGCAGTGGTTAGCCTCTGGGACCATCCATCCATCCATACATCCATTTTCTGAAACCGCTTCTCCTGTTCAGGGCTGCAGGGGCTCCGGAGCAGGACACAAAGCAGGAAACAACCCTGGATGGGGCGCCAACCCATCACAGAGCACATTCACCATTCACTCACACCTACAGGCAATTTGGTAACTTGAGATAGCCTCAGCATGTTTTTGGACTAGGGGGAGAAACCCCACGATGACACGGCGAGAACATGCAAACTGCACACATGGAACCCTGGCAGAAACTCAAACCCAGATCCCAGAGGTGTGAGGTGACAGTGCCAACCACCATCACCGTGCCACCCACCCCTGGGAACAAACTGAGGTTAACTGGAATTACCAAGTTGACCATAGGTGTGAATGGTGCACAAAGGCAGGCAGGCAGGCAAACAGACAGGCACACACACAGGCACGTGCGAACACAGGCAAGCACACAGGCAGGCACACACACAGGCAGGTATGCAGAGACAAAGGCACGAACGCACGCAGACATGCACACAGGCACGCACGAACATAGGCAGGCACACACACAGGCAGGTACGCTGAGACAAAGGCACAGACACATGCAAACACGTACACAGGCATGAATGCGCGCAGGCAGGCAGAAACGCATGCACGCACACATTAACGCACACAGACATGGACGGACACAGGCAAGCAAGCACACAGGGACGCACGCACGCACACTGGCATGCATGCACACAGGCATGGAAGCACAGAGGCACACACACGTGCACGCAAGCACACGTGCATGCAAGCACACGTGCACGCAAGCACACGTGCATGCACACGTGCAGATAAGCAGGCACGAACGCACACACGTACTCAGGCACGCACACAGGCAAGCACGCGCCACGCACGTAGCCACGCAAGCACACAGGTATGCACGCACGCACACAGGCACTCCCGCACACATGCACGCAAGCACACAGGTACGCAAGCACACAGGCAGGCACGCATGCCAGCACACAGGCACAGAGACACGCACACACATAAGCACACAGGCAGGCAGGCACGCAGGCAGTCACACACACACAGGCACGCACACGTGAAGGCACATACACAGGCACGAAAGCACTCAAGCACAAAGGCACACACGCATGTAGGCATGCACACTGGCATGAATTCACACAGGCACGCACAGACACGAATGCACATAAGCACGCACACATACAGGGACGCCCACACATACACGTGAAACCACAAACGCGCACACACAGGCAGTTATGCACATAGGCATGCAAGCACACAGACACGCGCACACACAGGCACGCACACACGCATGCAAGCACACAGGCACAGAGACACGCACACACACAAGCACGAAGGCAGGCACACAGGCAAGCACGAACACAGGCACACATGCACAAAGGCACACACGCTTGCACGTAGGCACGAACACACAGGCACGCATGCAGGCAGTCACGCACACACACATGCAGGCACGCATGCACGTACAATGGCATGCATGCATGCACACAAGCTCACAGGCAGGAATGCACACAGGCATGCACGCACATTGGCACATACACAGGCACGCACGCACATTGGCACATACACAGGCACGCATGCAGGCACACACACAGGCATGCACGCAGGCTCACAGGCATGCACATAGGGACACATGCATGTAAACACACAGGCACGCACGCAGGCTCATACACAGGCACAAAGGCACTCAAGCACAAAGGCACGCAGACACACAGGCACGCACGCACACAGGTAGGCACTTACACAGGCATACACGCATGCACACATGCTGGCAGGCAGGCATGCACACAGGTACGCACGCATGCAAGCACGCCACAGGCACGCAAGCTCACAGGCAGGTATGCACACAGGCACGCATGCACAGACACGCACTCACGCATGAAGGCAAGCACACAGGCACGTACAATAGCATGTGCACAGGCACGCACGCCCACAGAGCCACACACACACAGGCACGAATGCACTCAAGCACAAAGGCATTCACACAGGCATGCATGCACACAGAAAGGCGCTTACACACAGGCACACACGCATGCACACAGGCACGCACACAGGCAGGCATGCACACATGTGCGCACAGCGACACCCAAGCACAAAGGCATGCATGCATGCACACAGACATGCTTCAAGCAGACAGGCAAGCACACAGGCATTTACAGGCACACACGGGTATGAATGCACACAAGAACGCACGCAAGCAGGCACACAGGCAGGCACACAAGCGACACAGGCACGAACGCAGGCACACACGCAGACAGCCAGGTATGCACGCACATAGGCAGGCATGCAGGTACGGCCACAGGCACTCACACAGGCACACACACAGGCATGAACGCATGCACGCACTGAGGCACACACACACACACACACAGGCACGCACGCACACAAAAACTCTACAAAAACTCTGGTTCTAAGCTAGGTATCCTTAACCCAGGACTTCCAAACATAAGCAAAACAGAGTTACATTATTATTATTATTATTATTCATTATTATTAGCATTAATAAGATTCCCCTTATATTGCTAATAGGAAAGACATAAATGGATGTAGGGAAGAAACATGTTTACAATTTAAAGTGTTTTAGAGATGTTGTAAGTATGTATGTGAAGGGTACAATGGGGCTAATCCCACAATGATTTAAAACAATTTGACAAATTCAAATACTGTAAGAGGCTGAGAAGGATGTTCAGCTTCAGCAATCGGCTCTCGTGGGGTCTAATTTTGCCATTTTTTGCCTTTCTTCTGTTTCCCATGCGTTGTCTGCAGGGGCACCTTCACCACATTGCCATTTGATGTGGACACCTTCACACTGCCTGCTTCGAGATCATTTATGTTGAGGTGTTCCACTAATAATTTGTCCACTTTAGTTTCAGCAATGTCCCAATTAACAGCATTCAGCTGGAATTCACTGTCTACAACTTCTATCTCCAAATCCATCATTTCCAATTCAAATACTGAATTAAAACCCCTCTCTGCAGTCTCCTCCAATTTGACTTCTCCAATTTCTATTCCTACAATTTCAAATTTACCATTACTTTGATTTACATCATCAAGCTCAAACTGGCAGAGGTCGACCAATACGGCTTCTATTTTCAGCCTGTCTTGGTGGTCGTCTGCAGGCTTTATGGAGACTGCCCTTTCATTTAACACAAAGACCTCTAACCCATGCACGTCTAACCCCTTATCCTCCCCAGGCTGGTTGGTGGGTGGAGTTGCTGGGGAGCACTCTTTTGCTTCACCCCAGCAGATGATTTCATCCCATTTGTCCCAGGCTGCCCAATACACATCATCCGTCCAGCTAACTGCCTTGGCAATTGCCTTTCGGTTGTGTCACACGTTCAAACTGTCAGCCTGGTCAGAGGGTGATTCTGCTGGGGAGCACAGCTCTTCCTCATCTCCCCGGTCAATCACCTCTCCCCACTTGTCCCATGTTGCCCAGTACTGGTCATCACTCCAGCTGACAGCTTTCGCCATTCGTCTGATTCTGAATGAGGAAAAACAACATACAGGTAATGCAATGGAGCTGTCAGTCACTCCTGACACATGGAATACAGGTCAGGACTGATTGGCTGAAGAGTCCTCACACCTGGGTTTGAACAGCTGACCTACAGGTTATCCCAAAAACCTGCATACACACCGGCCCTTTGCGGATAAGATTGGTCACCCCTGTTTTAGGGGTTAGGGTAAGGATTTTAGGGTTTTTTTTGGGGCTAGCGTTAGGGCTATCTATTAGCACTGTCCTCCTGACTCTCGGGCTTTTGTTTGGTGTGCATGTGTTATTTCCTTTAGCCATTTAGGATTAGTAGGACCTCATAATCATAAAAACCAAACATTTTTTTGAACAATTAATAGTTTTAAACAAAAATGATGTCCTTATATGAGGACGTAGGGTCTCAGGAGGTTAAGGTAGCCTAACTCGACAAAGTACTGTAGCTCAACTCGACAGAACACCGGAACCATCCGCATCTGAATGTAACATGAAAGCGCAGGAAAGCACATGCAGAAAACTTAAATATCAATACGAAACTATAGCTAACTTGCACATAAAATTTTGATAGAATTAACGCAGTAGCCCGAAACAGTAAACATATTTTAATTGTTACGTCCTGCTGCTGTTCGCTCCGCCCCCTCCACCAGGACCACTCGGCTCGGCCCTTGCTCCGCCTCCCCGTCTGGACCCCGCCCACCTTTCCCCGCAAGCCGGCCGTCACTTCCGTCCGGCGGAAGTGAAAAGCCGGACAGAAAGTACCCTCGAGAGCTCTGCTCATATTTTGGATTGTGTTTTGGTTTGCTTATTTGAATGATTATTGTGTATGACGGTTTTGGTTTCTCGGATTACGATTTCTTGCTTTGCCCCTTCTCTGTACTTCTGCCCTGGTTTTGTTTGCTTTCTGGTTTTCGATCTTTCGCCCGGTTTTTGGTTTACGACTTCGCGCGCCCCTCGGACTTTACGCTTTGGCTTGTATGTGTGTTTGTGTATGTGTCTGGTGCGTAGGGAGTGGTTGCCGTTTTGTTTTGATATACTTTGTGTCCACTAATTTGGTTAGGGAGTTAGGCATAGGTTTTGTTGTTTCTGTGTTCTTTAGTAGTTCAGTTAGATTTGGGTTTCGTTCGGTAGTTGGGGTTTTGTTTATTGTTTTGGCCTTTATCACTCCTGAAGCTCTTGCACCAGGTTTGCTGTTCTGTGTCTGTTGTGTGTATCAAAAATATAAAAAACATAAAAAAATACCCCTTTGTCCACGTGTGTTCCCTTGTGCACCACACCCTGTGTTTCCCTTACTCCCCATTCCCCTTTCCCTTCCTCTGTTACGCCCCAACCCTAGACTGGGGTTCGTAACAGAAATTGGGGGCTCGTCCGGGATCCCATTATCTGGGTTTTCACTGTTTTGTATCGTTCCCCTGTGCTGCCTGTGTCACTCGATTGCTGTGTGTTTTTCGGCTTTGCTTGGCGGTTTACCTGTGGTAGGGATAGTTTGTGTAAGGTTTAGTATGGCTACGTTCGACCTGCTTGAGTTTACGCTGAACCCCTCAGCGGAACAATTTGAGGCTTGCAGGAAGTCTGACCTGGTAGCCATAGCGGGATTCTTCAACGTGGTGATCCCTGTCGGTGCCTCGAAGCAGGTGATTAAGCAGGTCCTGCAGGACGAGTTGGTTATGCAAGGAATCCTGCCAGAGCCTGGAGATCTCTCGGGTGTTGCACCTAGCCCAGCCCGGTCGCCTACGACGGCGGAAGCCGGAGGCCCGGTGCCAGGGCCTCGCATGGATCCCAAGAATCTCGGCTCGTCTAAGGAGGAGATCCTCCTCACAATTCGGCTGAGAGAAACCGAACTGGAGATTAAGAGGCAGGACTGCCAGGCCCAACTCTTACGGATTAGGGCTTTGGAGATGGAAGCAGAGCGGGACGCTGCCGTGCAAAGGGCGAGGGTAGGCCAGGCACAGCCTGTTCCTCCGCCGCGGAAGGTAAGCTCGCCCCTTGGAACTGCTCGCTCCACCGCTCGTGCCGGTGTAGGTTCGCCGGACGAGAACGTGCGTCCTAATCCTCAATCTCCGCTGGGTTTAACTCGATCTCCTGAAAGGGAGAACATTGGATTTGACGTGAGTCGCCATATTGGACTCGTGCCCATATTTAGAGAAAATGAAGTGGATGCATATTTCCCCATCTTCGAGCGCATCGCGACCACTTTGAATTGGCCCAGGCACCTTTGGTCGCTTTTGCTTCAATGCAAACTCGTAGGGAAAGCTCAGGAGGTATGTTCGGCTCTTGGATTAGAACAGAGTCTAGATTATGATGTGGTGAAGGCCACTGTTTTAAGGGCTTATGAGTTAGTGCCCGAAGCATACCGGCAGAACTTTCGGAAACTTTGTAAATCCGCCCAGCAAACTCACGTGGAATTCGCTCGGGAGAAGTCACTCCTCTTTGATAAGTGGTGTACCGCTAGTGGTGTGACTGACTTTGATCATCTTAAAGAGCTGCTTTTGTTAGAGGAGTTTAAAAACTGTGTACCTGATCGTGTGGTTATTTACTTGAATGAACAAAAGGTGACGTCTCTTGCGGAAGCCGCCACCCTCGCTGATGAATTCATACTGACCCATCGAACCGTGTTTGTTCCTACCCCTATGCCTCGTAAACTCCACCCTAGATCGGTGCCGACTCCTGAGACGGCTGTTTCTACCTCACGCGTAGAAACCAGGGAATGTTTCTATTGCCATGAAGTTGGTCATCTGATATCTGTTTGTCCTGCGCTTCGGCGCAAGAATACCCGTTCGGCTGTTAGGAAGGTAAATGTTGCTGATTGTGTTATTGATGTCTCGCCGCCAGCCCACTCTGTTGAACCTGCCTTCCAACCATTTGTGTTTTCTGGTTTTGTTTCGTTCGATGATGCCGATGTACATACCCCTGTAACCATTTTGCGGGACACTGGAGCTGCTCAGTCCTTTATACTAGACGATGTGCTACCCTTTACTGACTCGACATACACGGGTTATGATGTTCTTGTGCAAGGAATTGAGTTAGGAACTGTGAGAGTGCCTCTGCACCAAGTGTATTTGAAAACCGATGACTTCTGTGGTTTTGTTAAAGTGGCTGTTCGACCTCGTCTTCCTGTTTCGGGTGTGACATTCATTTTGGGGAACGACATAGCGGGAGGAAAGGTAGTTCCACTACCCGAGGTGGCGTCAGAGCCAGGGTGCTGCTCTGACAATTTGGATGTTGAATATCCTGCTGTATTCCCCACTTGTGTTCTCACTCGGTCCCAGGCTCGGAAATTTGCAGACATTGAGCTGGCTGACACCTTTATGGCTGATCAGGAGATCACCATTTTGCCCCCGTGCTCTAGTCCAGAACCTAAACTAGAAGAACTTATTCCACCCCAAGCCACTGGTAGCATGTGTACATGGGGAGAGTTAATCTCCGCTCAGGGAGCTGACCCCTCCCTGAAGGAGTGCTTTGATATGGCCGTGGAGAAAGCAGATTTAGCAGACCACTCAGTAGCTTACTTCTTGGATCATAGTGTGCTAATGAGGAAGTGGACACCTCCTCAGTCTCCCAAGGAATGGGCTACGGTATTTCAGGTTGTTGTTCCATGTCCCCTTCGACCTCAAGTATTAGCCTTAGCTCACGATCACCCGTGTTCAGGTCACCTAGGAATTAGGAAGACGCTCGCCCGCATAATCAAGTGCTTCTATTGGCCAGGAATAAATTCGGATATAAAAAGATACTGTCGTTCGTGCCATGCCTGCCAAATAGTCGGAAAGCCGAACCAAATTATTCCCCCCGCTCCCCTGCGCCCAGTCCCAGCGATTGGGGAACCCTTCGAACATGTCTTTATTGATTGTGTGGGTCCATTACCCAAAACTCGTTCAGGGAATAGTTATCTCTTTACCCTAATGTGTGCCACCACCCGTTATCCCGAAGCAATACCTATGCGGAGCTTAAAAACAAAAGGGGTTGTGAAAGCGCTAGTTAAATTTTGTACCACCTTTGGTTTACCGAGATATGTACAGTCCGACCAAGGGTCGAACTTTACTTCCCGGTTGTTTTCACAGGTATTACGGGAATTGAAAATTAGCCATCAGGTCTCCAGTGCTTATCACCCGGAGTCCCAGGGTGCCCTCGAGCGTTTTCACCAAACGTTTAAGACAATGTTGCGAACTTACTGTTCAGAGGCAGGAAAAGATTGGGATGAGGGAGTTCCTTTGCTTTTATTCGCAATTCGGGATACAGTACAGGAATCCACTGGATTCAGCCCAGCCGAGCTTGTTTTTGGGCATACGCTACGTGGTCCCTTGAAGGTACTGCAAGAGCAGTGGTTGTCCCCGAATCCACCTCCTCAGACTAGGAATGTGTTAGGCTATGTTAAGTCTCTGCGTGAGCGCCTTGGTGCAGCCAGGGACTTGGCCAAGCGCTCGTTAGGTTCGTCACAGGAGGTGATGAAAACTCGTTTCGATAAAACAGCTAGAGAACGGTCGTTCCAAGAGGGAGATCGCGTGTTGGTCCTTTTGCCCTTGCCTGGGTCGTCTCTTCAAGCCCGGTTTTCAGGTCCTTATAGTATACAGGAAAAAGTAAGTCCCACAAATTATATCATTGAGACCCCAAACCGCAAGCGGAAAATTCGCCTGTGTCATATAAACATGCTAAAACCTTACGTTGATCGTGCTGACCCCGTTCCTTCGTCCGCTTCTGTTTTGCTCCCCTCTGCTGTGGTTACTGTGCCGGTGCACGAGTACTCGCCCGAACTCGATGAGCTGCACCTCGGGAGAAATTGTTTGCCATGTGCTCGCCTACCTAATTCAGAAGCCCTTAAAGTCCTCGAGAAAAGGCTTGCTCACTTACCCAGAGCCGCCCAATCGGATATCCAGGCCCTAGTGCGCAAGTTTCCGTCGCTATTCTCCGACACCCCTTCGTAGACCCCTGTGTTAGAACATGACATTGATGTTGGAGATCATATCCCCATTAAACAGCACCCCTATCGCGTTAATCCTCATAAGCGGGAGCTATTAAAGAAGGAGACTGATTACCTGCTGGAAACGGGTCTCGCCGTTCCTAGTTCCAGTCCCTGGAGTTCACCCTGTTTGCTTGTCCCAAAACCCGATGGTACGTCTCGTTTCTGCACCGACTATAGGAAAGTAAACGCGGTAACCAAACCCGACGCCTTTCCGCTTCCTAGAATGGAAGATTGTGTGGACCGCATTGGGTCCGCTCGGTTCGTAACCAAGCTCGACCTCCTGAAAGGATATTGGCAGGTACCATTAACCCCTCGTGCTTCGGAGATCTCCGCCTTCGCTACCCCAGACACCTTCCTACAATACACGGTTATGTCCTTCGGATTACGTAATGCCCCAGCCACCTTTCAGCGACTAATGAATATAGTACTCGGCGGTGTTAGACATTGTGAAGCTTACTTAGATGATGTGGTTGTCTACTCTGACTCGTGGGAACACCATATGACGGTGTTGGACCTAGTTTTTACTAGATTAAAGGAGGTTTCGTTAGTGTTAAACCTCGAGAAGTGTGAATTCGGACAGGGCACTGTCACTTACTTGGGTAAACTGGTGGGACACGGAACAGTCAAGCCTGTGGACGCAAAAGTCCAAGCTATTACGTCGTTCCCCATACCAAATACAAAGAAAGACCTTCGACGCTTCCTGGGGATGGCGGGTTATTACCGCTGTTTCTGCCGAAATTTTTCGGATGTCGTTTCACCCCTAACCAATTTACTCCGTAAGGATGCCCAAGTGATTTGGTCTGCTGAATGCCAATCTGCTTTCGACTCGGTAAAATCTCTGCTTACTAGTTCCCCCGTGTTAGCTGCCCCTGACTTTGGTAAACCCTTCAAATTGGAGGTAGATGCCAGGGGTACTGGAGCCGGCGCTGTCCTTCTCCAAGAGGACGCCGCGGGTTTAGACCATCCGATTTCATATTGGTCAAAGAAATTCGTGAAGCACCAGTTGGGATACAGCACGATAGAGAAAGAGGCCCTCGCGATGTTACTCGCTTTGCAGCACTTCGAAGTATACGTAGGTGATAGTCCCCAGCCTGTGACTGTTTTTACCGATCACAACCCACTTGTGTTTTTAAACAAAATGTGTAATTCCAACCAACGACTAATGCGCTGGTCCCTCATTGTACAAGCGTTCAACTTACGGATTGTCCATAAGAAAGGCGCCAGTAACTTGGTGGCTGACGCCCTCTCACGTATGTGACCTTTTTTGTATAGACTGGGGTAATATACTGTGTGTTACTACCTGCTTGTAATTTTGTAATTAACTGTGATTGTGGAACCTATGAGGTTCACACTTGTGGGGGGGGGTGTTACGTCCTGCTGCTGTTCGCTCCGCCCCCTCCACCAGGACCACTCGGCTCGGCCCTTGCTCCGCCTCCCCGTCTGGACCCCGCCCACCTTTCCCCGCAAGCCGGCCGTCACTTCCGTCCGGCGGAAGTGAAAAGCCGGACAGAAAGTACCCTCGAGAGCTCTGCTCATATTTTGGATTGTGTTTTGGTTTGCTTATTTGAATGATTATTGTGTATGACGGTTTTGGTTTCTCGGATTACGATTTCTTGCTTTGCCCCTTCTCTGTACTTCTGCCCTGGTTTTGTTTGCTTTCTGGTTTTCGATCTTTCGCCCGGTTTTTGGTTTACGACTTCGCGCGCCCCTCGGACTTTACGCTTTGGCTTGTATGTGTGTTTGTGTATGTGTCTGGTGCGTAGGGAGTGGTTGCCGTTTTGTTTTGATATACTTTGTGTCCACTAATTTGGTTAGGGAGTTAGGCATAGGTTTTGTTGTTTCTGTGTTCTTTAGTAGTTCAGTTAGATTTGGGTTTCGGTAGTTGGGGTTTTGTTTATTGTTTTGGCCTTTATCACACCTGAAGCTCTTGCACCAGGTTTGCTGTTCTGTGTCTGTTGTGTGTATCAAAAATATAAAAAACATAAAAAAAATACCCATTTGTCCACGTGTGTTCCCTTGTGCACCACACCCTGTGTTTCCCTTACTCCCCATTCCCCTTTCCCTTCCTCTGTTACGCTCCAACCCTAGACTGGGGTTCGTAACATAATATACATGCAAGTTTGACAGATACTAAATAATAAGATCATTTATACGATAATATGGGAGCAGAAACTTAACGTACCTCGCTATCTTGGTCCAGAAATGGAAGTGAGGCTGCGTGTTTCAAACTGGCAGCGTACGTCCCACATGCCATATGATGCCTAATACGTAACCAAGCAAAGCGGCCATAATGTGATTAAATAATAACATACCAATAATTCGCGTTGTTATGTAATAATAAGAACAGAATTCTATAAGATGAATTTTAAAGATTAGTATACAACAGCATAAAAATGATGACACTGAAAGTTTGATTAATCACACGATCAGCTCTGGATAATATCAAACAATGACTTAAAGAGACACGTGAAATGAAGTGATAAATACACGTGAAATATAAAGTGATATCGGTATGTCAAAACGTTATGTTACACACACCGCCCAACAATTCAAGAAGCTGTAGCTAGATTAAGGCCGTATTCACAATTTACCCGTGTGCCTTATACTGTAACCGAGCACGATTATCCCCGGCTGGTCTGCACTCTCCACATTGCACTTAATGATCCTGGCCTGAGCGATTTTTTGTGTTGAAGAAAACGAGCGAAGGGAAGTGCTGTGGCATAACTGACTGAAATTCATGATTAATGCCTTTATTTTACGGCTTATCTGGAGTCGTTTTCAGCACGATGTCACACATAGATTAATTGACTATGCAATGCAGCGATTTTTATTTATTGACATTTACCAAAGAGTTTTTGCAGACTAGCTGCATGTTATACCGCCATTGAAAAGGTACCATGCTACCGCATTTTTGAAAGCTGTTGTGTATTACATTTCATTAGTACAGGTGTTTTGACATTATAGCATACCTATCAGAATAGCACACTCTCAGTTAAAGCGCATGCGTAGAACAGAATTACATGTCCGCTAGCTCATAAATGTAGCATATTGCTGCAAGAATTTTCGACAGAAAGTAAGCAATTATGCTTTCCGGTTATTACGTGCAGTTACAGTTATCCCCCTGGGGCCTGAGGCCTTTTTTCCACTTTCGAAGTAGTCTGACATGCCTTGACATTTTAAAATATTTCACCTATCTAAAAAACACTTATCCCAAAGTGATACATTTGCTTTTATTCAGCACAAACTCAGCACCAATAATCTGAGACCTCTTAGAATGTTATTATTCAATTTTTTGTTAAAATCAACTTTAAACATATACTTTTCAAAAACCTATTTTCAGACATGCTGAGAAATTGTAAAAAATCACATTATAGACATTTCTAGGTAAGACTTTTGAGCTCTGAAGCTTATAGACACAGGGGTTGGCTACACATAGGTGAAAGTGACATTCAGAAATTTTATATGGTTTGATTACTAAAGTGTTAGAACTTTGGAGTGACACTCTTTTTCTCAAAGTCAGTGGTCTTCACAATGAATATTGATGAGATAGGTGTCCTCACACCTGTAGTAGTTTGCATACTGTCAATGGCCCATCAGTCTGGAATGTCACTGCACCCCACACCCATCACTTTGGAAAGGCAGTTTGAAACGCAAGAAAAGTAGCAACAATAAAATCCCTTTCACAGTTTATTGATAGATGGAATGAAAAATGAAAAACTGTGTCTTTATAAATATAAAAAGCGATAAATATGATGCAGTGACTATAATTGACGCTCTGGGGACGAGGGCATCATCGACCGCGTATCTTTCTCGTGTATTTCAGTTTATATCTCGCTGAAATCATTATGTAGAATCATGAAAAAAACACTGACTAAATCCGTTATCTGTCTTCTTTTCAAAACTTCCATTGTCAGAAGTATTAAGGTTTTTAAAATTAGGTTAAATAGGCAAAAAAGCAAATCGTGTCACCTTTCTTTGTTTTACTTGCGTCGGGAGCGTGTAGGGCCGCTCTCAGCGGAAGATCGCTATTCACGTTCTAAATACGCTGCGTTTGAATCGGCGACCACGTGATTGCAGGCACACAGGCTTAGCCCACTGAGCTATGAACACAGGTATGAGCTTCGCTGCTGAAAGTGGCAGCACTGGCGCAAAGCTTCAGCGGCAGAGACGTATCCGTGTGCTATATTGTAGCCGATCAGTGTAAACACTACCCAGACATGTGCTCTTGTTTATTTCGGTCACAATGGGCGTATTCACATATTTCTTCGCCCAATACTAACTGTCGGATTATCATGTTATTATCATGCGAATAGCGCGATTTGCAAGTGGGTGGGTGATCAGAGCCGCTTCGAGACGCAGACGCTTAAGTCAGTCACTCTTGTTCTTTCTATTCGTATCACGAAGCTGTAAAAATATATTTAGTTTCTACCTATATATATTTGAAAAGTAGACCGTCCAAAGTTTCTGAGGGTACTTTTAAAATGTGTATATGACAAAAACTCGCGGAGTTATTTAAACGGTCTCGCGAGAATTCTGTCAGATCCCGCCGGCGGGATCGCCGGTCCCAGGGGGTTATAATAATAATTGATACTTTTATTGATCCCTGTGGGGAAATTGTCTTCTTTACACCTCCCTCAATTTGCTCTTTATAAATCAAGCACTATGTGAAAGACAGTCACCTGTGTGGGCCCCCAGGAAGCTGGGTGTTAAGGGCCTTGCTAAAGGACATGCTGAGGTTGGGTTTGGACCGGTGACCTTCTGATTACAGGCACAAGGACTTAGCCCATGTACTGAGCCACACCCCCCCCCCCCAGTTGTGTATTAGTAGCATTTATGATGTTTCTCTAATGTGAGCTAGTACATAACCCAGCTAGTACCAACCGTTGCAACAATACTCTAGTTTTCTGTCATACTCATTGTTTTATTTTCTTGCATTGTCCATTTTTGTTCATAGTCTTTAATATTCCAAATAACGACAATTTCAGATAACTACTGGAACAATGAGTTCTGGAGGGGAGCAAGCTCCGTTACATGCTATAGATATGTTGATCTGATACCTTTCCGTATCAGATTGTTACCACTGTTAAAAACCACAGGTATTTTATTCTGATTGTATGTATTTCCTTATTAGGACACATTAGTTACTCCTGTTAAAAAATCAGTTTATTCTGACATTGTAAATTTCCTGAAGAGTTTACCCTCTTTAAAATGATAGAGTTCCACTTGTGCCAAAAATATGCTGATATGCATATGAGCTTTCCGTTTCTGCCAAAAATATGTAAACAGCACACAGTCCATGTCGGCTGAGCATGTGACAAAGCATTTGTCTGTGACGACTCTATTTTGTCAATGAGTTTGTCTGTGGAGCCCCTGAAGGAACCAAAAGGTGTCTGCTAATTAGATACCCAGGAATAAACTGTGTGGCCCCTGCCCAAGCATTGCTGCCCAAACAGCAGTCTCCTCCTTATGCCGCCGAGGGAGGAGTAGCAACTGGTTCCCCTGCCCCTTCCTCTCTCCCCCCTGCAGATGAGGATCATAACCATTCAGCGCCCGACTCCACCTCCTTATCAGTGACGACGTGCCGCGGTCAAAAACTCAGGCAGTAGGACGAGGCAGAAAAAATTCTTGCCCCTATGTTGTTATTTACAAATCCTCAAGAGGGAGATAACTTTGGTCATCTGACACTGTAGATGAAGGAGTTGAAGGACATTGTCAGTGACCTGCTGGATCCCAGGCAGAACAGACCTCGCTATGTGGCAGCCCTTCTGATACAGGTCGCCCCGCACATGGACTGGATGATGATGCATCAGTTTAAGCAGGAGCCTAGTAAATCCTGCGAGTGCTACACCGAACGACTGATGGCAGCTTTCTCCAACTACAGTGGGATGGACCGCCCAGCGAACCAAGAGTGTATGTGATGTAAAATACACTAAGAGAGCTCAGTTCCTTTAAAGAGAGGTACTTATAATACTCTGTATTAGTTTTCGTGAGCTGTCCTCTTAAAAAGTACAACACCAGTACTCCATATTCAAATTGTCCCATGAAAAACTACAACCTCCAAACATCAAACTACATGCTTCTATGTCACCTACACTTCAGACTTCATCCTCAAAATCAAAGCAGTATTAACACAAGCAACATCCATCACTTAAAGCCAATATAAGTCTGCTACAACTGGACTTATATCTAAGCAAAACAAACATTTTATGTTCAAGTTTTCTTAAAACTACTGAAACAAATAAATGGCTGCCCTACAGTTCCGCTGTTTTGTTTGTCACCCTGAATTATGTCCTTCATAGTGTGGAAAAAACCGAAGGCTGAGGAATGTTACGTAACACAGCTAGAATGCAATAACTCTCTCTGGTGTAATTCACTGTGTGGTCTTAAGTGTGGTGTCTTCTTCATAACACTCCCTAACTCTTGTATTCATGACCATGAGATAGGGTGGGCTGCTTTTCTTCCTTGCTTTGGCTAGTATTCCTCCCTTTCCTCCCTAGCCTTGGTTGGTGGTTCAGGCAGCATCACCTTGTTTTAGTAGACCCAGGTGCCATACATTTTGAAAGTAGGCTCAAGTGCACAAAATGTTCTAGCAGAAGTCTTAGACAAACTCTGAATTACAAAGTAATCTGACTCCTTCTGAAGCTGTGAGAAATTGTTCATCTGTATTTGCTGCATTGTCACTTGTTGATCTGCGTGTGCCCTGCTCCAGCAGTAAAGGGGAGATCGCGTGCAGAGCTGGTTTTCTGTAGGTCTGAGTAAAAATAAAATATCCTCTTCATACAGGAACCAAGTCTATGGCTGGAAATTTCTGCAACAGAGCCATTTAGTTATTTCTAGAAAAACATATAGAGCCAATGAAGGAACCTGATGTCATAGTAACACAGGTCACTATCCGTGGTGCTGAATTCTCTACTAGATGGGCTGGTGCTGAATGAATAGGACAGCTGGCCAACGTGTCTGTGTTCTTCCACTGACTGGCACCCTGACAACGAGGGGGAAAAATTCATACAGTAAATTAGTTAACAATAATTAGTAATCACCTATAGTTCTCATTTATCATGATGTAAAATTCAAAAACCATTTCTGACTATTAATCTGCACATTTTAATAATTTAATTAATATTACCTAAATTGTTTATCATTTTCTGCAATCACTGTGCGTTAAAGCAAGTTTTAAAACTAGCTGTGAAATTGTTGATGCTGTTGTTGATCTGAATGTTGCTGACGGAGCCTTAGGATACGTCTTCATACAGATGAGTGAGGGGATGGATGCACTATTCTATGGAGGCCTCTGAAGAGAAAAAATTATCCCAATTTTATATTGAGAGGGATGGTTAATTCCATTTTAATGCAGACTGCGTTAAAAGTCCCAGTTCTGCCGTTGATCTTTTGCATGCATGCTATCATGTATTAGTTTACTATGTATTTTGATCACATGTCAAACTAAAGAATTTTTGGTCGTATTTTTGTTCCTAATTTTGAAGTAATTGTAAAATAAAAATGTTGTTCTTTTCCGCCGCCATGCTTCGTCTTACTTGTGAAGGTTATGCTTGCATTGAACTTGCTTTGTAGACAGTAAGATCCTGCCGGCATTAATTCTGCACTGTGTGGTAATTTTGAGAAATTGCGCACATTTCTTATCCCGTCAGAATCGGTATAACTAACGCCATGCGAATGTGTCTTAGCGCAGAGTTTAGAATATTTACGGTTTCCGGTCAATGAAGGCAGTTTGAAATAAAACAAAAACGTTTAAACTTTCTGGATGCGCAAACTCTCGCTCTTGGCAAGATGGTGCAGATAGTCGAGATAAAGGACTGTTATTCGATGAGAATTCGAATCCATCACTCCTTAAACATGGAGAACATGGATCCAGAAGGTATTAATGATTATAATGATTAAATGATAATAAAGTTGTAGCTCCTGGTATGTGACAAACGAAATGAACGGCCAAGTCTGCATTGGCCTAATGCTTGTTAGTTTTGAGGTAAAGCTGATAAGTAACACATTTGGTTTTCGAGGTAAAATAACCGACCGGTTGAATAATTCAAGTTTTATCTACAGAAATGAATGTATTTAGAACTGCAAACGGATACATTGGAAGCCGAGTTTTAAAATGAGAAAATGTAACGATGTGATAGGAAATGCCGTTCGTTATACTCCCCTTCTGTCTCCCATTCTTGCTCATCTTGTTTAAATAATAAGAAAATGAAAAGCAAGATCACTGTTAGTGACAAAAGTGCAGGACTAAATGTGTTTCATTTAATATTTATTCATTTGGATATGTGTGAGAGTAAGCGTATGCATGGATGTTGTCTTCTGGTTTAGCTTTCTTAGCTTTATCGGTAATTCACATTATTTCATTTATCTGACAATCTGAAGCCCATGGACTCATTTTAAACGGATTTTGTAGTAGAGTATTTATCCAGTTATTGTCATGTTCTTATATATCTCTCTGTGTTCCATTTTGTCCCAGTTCATGAGTTTTTGGAGGACAAGTTCATCTCCATTCTGGTCGTGAACTTCGAGAGGAGCCCACTGACCATGGAGAACTTGCAGTCTCTGGCCCTCAGTGTCCCTTCATTTTATTGGCGGCTCACTGGGGAGGAGCTGGATCCCAGCCTATTGCACGTAGCACCTGCACGACTGCAAGTGGTACATCATGGTACAGAGACTGGTGTCCAGCATGGGGATGGAGAATCACCAGCTGAGGAGGATGACCATTACGGACAGGAGCTGCCATCATCCAGCTCTATAAGGGAGGCTTCCCCTGCAGCTCCAGCATCCACGACTGAGGATGCTAATGGGCTTCCTGAGGCTCTCCCCTTGGCCTGGGGTGAAGATGAGCCCTCATCTCCATCCTTATCTGTGCCTTCTGACACTCAACCTGGAAGTCAGATTGAGCCAGAACATGTTGAGCCCTCCAGCTCCACCTTCTGGATCCCTGTGGGCCCTAACAGCACGTGGCAGCAGCTTGAGATCGAAGGCCGCAACTACCTGCGGAAGCTGGATGAGCTCAGCATCTCCGATGGACTCTGGAGCATTACGGACTACGGTGATGATCACACCGTGGTCATGTCCGTGCATGTCTCCGTGCATGTGAGCAGTTCTCTGCGAACATGGGGCGTGAGGCAGGAGGAGAGGTCTCCTCAGAGGCCCGCTGGCACCAGACAGAGGAAGCGCAAGGCCGAGCCCGACGACACCAGCGGCTCAAGTTCTCCTCCACCGCACAAGAGGCCCATGCGCTTCTGACTTGATTCCATGTTTTTACGCTGTAAGTTACATTTTTATTTCAACATAATTAGAAGATCCCGCAGGAAAATATTAGTCAGTTACTTAATAAATGACCAAAAAGTAGTTGAATAGGACAGCTGGCCAACGTGTCTGTGTGCTTCCACTGACTGGCACCCTGACATATAATGATTTTTAACAACGAGGGGGAAAAATTCATACAGTAAATTAGTTAACAATAATTAGTAATCACCTATAGTTCTCATTTATCATAATGTAAAATTGAAAAACCTTTTCTGACTATTAATCTGCACAATTTAATAATTTAATTTATAGTACCTAATTTGTTTATCATTTTCTGCAATCACTGTGCGTTTAAGCAAGTTTTAAAACTAGCTGTGAAATTGGTGATGCTGTTGTTGATCTGAATGTTGCTGACAGAGCCTTAGGATACGTCTCTATACACATGAGTGAGGGGATGGATGCACTATTCTATGGAGGCCTCTGAAGAGAAAAAAATTATCCCAATTTTATATTGAGAGGGATGGTTAATTCCTTTTTAATGCAGACAACGTTAAAAGTCCCTGTTCTGCCGTTGATCTTTTGCATGCATGCTATCATGTATTAGTTTACTCTGTATTTTGATCACATGTCAAACTAAAGAATTTTTGGTCGTATTTTTGTTCCTAATTTTGAAGTAATTGTAAAATAAAAATGTTGTTCTTTTCCGCCGCCATGCTTCGTCTTACTTGTGAAGGTTATACTTGCATTGAACTTGCTTTGTAGACAGTAAGATCCTGCCGGCATTAATTCTCCACTGTGTGGTAATTTTGAGAAATTGCGCACGTTTCTTATCCCGTCAGAATCGGTAAAACTAACGCCATGCGAATGTGTCTTAGCGCAGAGTTTAAAATATTTACGGTTTCCGGTCAATGAAGGCAGTTTGAAATAAAACAAAAACGGTTAAACTTTCTGGATGCGCAAACTCTCGCTCTTGGCAAAATGGTGCAGATAGTTGAGATAAAGGACTGTTACTCGATGAGATTTCGAATCCATCACTCCTTAAACGTGGAGAACATGGATCCAGAAGGTATTAATGATTATAGTGATTAAATGATAATAAAGTTGTAGCTCCCGGTATGTGACAGACGAAATGAACGGCCAAGTCTGCATTGGCCTAATGCTTGTTAGTCTTGAGGTAAAGCTGATAAGTAACACCTTTGGTTTTCGAGGTAAAATAACCGACCTGTTGAAAAATTCAACTTTTATCTACAGAAACGAATGTATTTTGAACTGCAAACGGATACATTGGAAGCAGAGTTTTAAAATGAGAAAATGTAACGATGTGATAGGAAATGCCATTCGTTATACTCCCCTTCTGTCTCCCATTCTTGCTCATCTTGTTTAAATAATAAGAAAATGAAAAGCAAGATCACTGTTAGTGACAAAAGTGCAGGACTAAATGTGTTTCATTTAATATTTATTCATTTGGATATGTGTGAGAGTAAGCGTATGCATGGATCTTGTCTTCTGGTTTAGCTTTCTTAGCTTTATCGGTAATTCACATTATTTCATTTATCTGACAATCTGAAGCCCATGGACTCATTTTAAACTGATTTTGTAGTAGAGTATTTATCCAGTTATTGTCATGTTCTTATATATCTCTCTGTGTTCCATTTTGTCCCAGTTCATGAGTTTGTGGAGGACAAGTTCATCTCCATTCTGGTCGTGAACTTCGAGAGGAGCCCACTGACCATGGAGAACTTGCTGTCTCTGGCCCTCAGTGTCCCTTCATTTTATTGGCGGCTCACTGGGGAGGAGTTGGATCCCAGCCTATTGCACGTAGCAACTGCACGGCTGCAAGTGGTACATCATGGTACAGAGACTGGTGTCCAGCATGGGGATGGAGAATCACCAGCTGAGGAGGATGACCATTACAGACAGGAGCTGCCATCACCCAGCTCTAGAAGGGAGGCTTCCCCTGCAGCTCCAGCATCCACGACTGAGGATGCTAATGGGCTTCCTGAGGCTCTCCCCTTGGCATGGGGTGAAGATGAGCCCTCATCTCCATCCTTATCTGTGGCTTCTGACACTCAACCTGGAAGTCAGATTGAGCCAGAACATGCTGAGCCCTCCAGCTCCACCTTCTGGATCCCTGTGGGCCCTAACAGCACATGGCAGCAGCTTGAGATCGAAGGCCGCAACTACCTGCGGAAGCTGGATGAGCTCAGCATCCCCGAGGGACTCTGGGGCATTACGGACTACGGTGATGACCACACCGTGCTCATGTCCGTGCATGTCTCCGTGCATGTGAGCAGTTCTCTGAGAACATGGGGCGTGAGGCAGGAGCAGAGGCCTCCTCAGAGGCCCGCTGGCACCAGTCAGAGGAAGCGCAAGGCCGAGCCCGACGACACCAGCGGCTCAAGTTCTCCTCCACCGCACAAGAGGCCCATGCGCTTCTGACTGGATTCCATGTTTTTACGCTGTAAGTTACATTTTTATTTCAACATAATTAGAAGATCCCGCAGGAAAATATTAGTCAGTTACTTAATAAATGACCAAAAAGTAGTTGAATAGGACAGCTGGCCAACGTGTCTGTGTGCTTCCACTGACTGGCACCCTGACATATAATGATTTTTAACAACGAGGGGGAAAAATTCATACAGTAAATTAGTTAACAATAATTAGTAATCAAGTATAGTTCTCATTTATCATAATGTAAAATTCAATAACCTTTTCTGACTATTAATCTGCACAATTTAATAATTTAATTAATATTACCTAATTTGTTTATCATTTTCTGCAATCACTGTGCGTTTAAGCAAGTTTTAAAACTAGCTGTGAAATTGTTGATGCTGTTGTTGATCTGAATGTTGCTGACAGAGCCTTAGGATACGTCTCTATACACATGAGTGAGGGGATGGATGCACTATTCTATGGAGGCCTCTGAAGAGAAAAAAATTATCCCAATTTTATATTGAGAGGGATGGTTAATTCCTTTTTAATGCAGACAACGTTAAAAGTCCCTGTTCTGCCGTTGATCTTTTGCATGCATGCTATCATGTATTAGTTTACTCTGTATTTTGATCACATGTCAAACTAAAGAATTTTTGGTCATATTTTTGTTCCTAATTTTGAAGTAATTGTAAAATAAAAATGTTGTTCTTTTCCGCCGCCATGCTTCGTCTTACTTGTGAAGGTTATACTTGCATTGAACTTGCTTTGTAGACAGTAAGATCCTGCCGGCATTAATTCTCCACTGTGTGGTAATTTTGAGAAATTGCGCACGTTTCTTATCCCGTCAGAATCGGTAAAACTAACGCCATGCGAATGTGTCTTAGCGCAGAGTTTAAAATATTTACGGTTTCCGGTCAATGAAGGCAGTTTGAAGTAAAACAAAAACGGTTAAACTTTCTGGATGCGCAAACTCTCGCTCTTGGCAAAATGGTGCAGATAGTTGAGATAAAGGACTGTTACTCGATGAGATTTCGAATCCATCACTCCTTAAACGTGGAGAACATGGATCCAGAAGGTATTAATGATTATAGTGATTAAATGATAATAAAGTTGTAGCTCCCGGTATGTGACAGACGAAATGAACGGCCAAGTCTGCATTGGCCTAATGCTTGTTAGTCTTGAGGTAAAGCTGATAAGTAACACCTTTGGTTTTCGAGGTAAAATAACCGACCTGTTGAAAAATTCAACTTTTATCTACAGAAACGAATGTATTTTGAACTGCAAACGGATACATTGGAAGCAGAGTTTTAAAATGAGAAAATGTAACGATGTGATAGGAAATGCCATTCGTTATACTCCCCTTCTGTCTCCCATTCTTGCTCATCTTGTTTAAATAATAAGAAAATGA
The DNA here is from genome assembly GCF_048594095.1 of Paramormyrops kingsleyae. Classification (NCBI taxonomy): domain Eukaryota; kingdom Metazoa; phylum Chordata; class Actinopteri; order Osteoglossiformes; family Mormyridae; genus Paramormyrops; species Paramormyrops kingsleyae. The sequence goes on along the minus strand of NW_027325965.1, from coordinate 2,155,296 downwards.
AAAGCAAGATCACTGTTAGTGACAAAAGTGCAGGACTAAATGCGTTTCATTTAATATTTATTCTTTTGGATATGTGTGAGAGTAAGCGTATGCATGGATGTTGTCTTCTGGTTTAGCTTTCTTAGCTTTATCGGTAATTCACATTATTTCATATATCTGACAATCTGAAGCCCATGGACTCATTTTAAACTGATTTTGTAGTAGAGTATTTATCCAGTTATTGTCATGTTCTTATATATCTCTCTGTGTTCCATTTTGTCCCAGTTCATGAGTTTGTGGAGGACAAGTTCATCTCCATTCTGGTCGTGAACTTCGAGAGGAGCCCACTGACCATGGAGAACTTGCTGTCTCTGGCCCTCAGTGTCCCTTCATTTTATTGGCGGCTCACTGGGGAGGAGTTGGATCCCAGCCTATTGCACGTAGCAACTGCACGGCTGCAAGTGGTACATCATGGTACAGAGACTGGTGTCCAGCATGGGGATGGAGAATCACCAGCTGAGGAGGATGACCATTACGGACAGGAGCTGCCATCACCCAGCTCTAGAAGGGAGGCTTCCCCTGCAGCTCCAGCATCCACGACTGAGGATGCTAATGGGCTTCCTGAGGCTCTCCCCTTGGCCTGGGGTGAAGATGAGCCCTCATCTCCATCCTTATCTGTGGCTTCTGACACTCAACCTGGAAGTCAGATTGAGCCAGAACATGCTGAGCCCTCCAGCTCCACCTTCTGGATCCCTGTGGGCCCTAACAGCACGTGGCAGCAGCTTGAGATCGAAGGCCGCAACTACCTGCGGAAGCTGGATGAGCTCAGCATCCCCGAGGGACTCTGGGGCATTACGGACTACGGTGATGACCACACCGTGCTCATGTCCGTGCATGTCTCCGTGCATGTGAGCAGTTCTCTGCGAACATGGGGCGTGAGGCAGGAGGAGAGGCCTCCTCAGAGGCCCGCTGGCACCAGTCAGAGGAAGCGCAAGGCCGAGCCCGACGACACCAGCGGCTCAAGTTCTCCTCCACCGCACAAGAGGCCCATGCGCTTCTGACTGGATTCCATGTTTTTACGCTGTAAGTTACATTTTTGTTTCAACATAATTAGAAGATCCCGCAGGAAAATATTAGTCAGTTACTTAATAAATGACCAAAAAGTAGTTGAATAGGACAGCTGGCCAACGTGTCTGTGTGCTTTCACTGACTGGCACCCTGACATATAATGATTTTTAACAACGAGGGGGAAAAATTCATACAGTAAATTAGTTAACAATAATTAGTAATCAAGTATAGTTCTCATTTATCATAATGTAAAATTCAATAACCTTTTCTGACTATTAATCTGCACAATTTAATAATTTAATTAATATTACCTAATTTGTTTATCATTTTCTGCAATCACTGTGCGTTTAAGCAAGTTTTAAAACTAGCTGTGAAATTGTTGATGCTGTTGTTGATCTGAATGTTGCTGACAGAGCCTTAGGATACGTCTCTATACACATGAGTGAGGGGATGGATGCACTATTCTATGGAGGCCTCTGAAGAGAAAAAAATTATCCCAATTTTATATTGAGAGGGATGGTTAATTCCTTTTTAATGCAGACAACGTTAAAAGTCCCTGTTCTGCCGTTGATCTTTTGCATGCATGCTATCATGTATTAGTTTACTCTGTATTTTGATCACATGTCAAACTAAAGAATTTTTGGTCGTATTTTTGTTCCTAATTTTGAAGTAATTGTAAAATAAAAATGTTGTTCTTTTCCGCCGCCATGCTTCGTCTTACTTGTGAAGGTTATGCTTGCATTGAACTTGCTTTGTAGACAGTAAGATCCTGCCGGCATTAATTCTCCACTGTGTGGTAATTTTGAGAAATTGCGCACGTTTCTTATCCCGTCAGAATCGGTAAAACTAACGCCATGCGAATGTGTCTTAGCGCAGAGTTTAAAATATTTACGGTTTCCGGTCAATGAAGGCAGTTTGAAATAAAACAAAAACGGTTAAACTTTCTGGATGCGCAAACTCTCGCTCTTGGCAAAATGGTGCAGATAGTTGAGATAAAGGACTGTTACTCGATGAGATTTCGAATCCATCACTCCTTAAACGTGGAGAACATGGATCCAGAAGGTATTAATGATTATAGTGATTAAATGATAATAAAGTTGTAGCTCCCGGTATGTGACAGACGAAATGAACGGCCAAGTCTGCATTGGCCTAATGCTTGTTAGTCTTGAGGTAAAGCTGATAAGTAACACCTTTGGTTTTCGAGGTAAAATAACCGACCTGTTGAAAAATTCAACTTTTATCTAAAGAAACGAATGTATTTTGAACTGCAAACGGATACATTGGAAGCAGAGTTTTAAAATGAGAAAATGTAACGATGTGATAGGAAATGCCGTTCGTTATACTCCCCTTCTGTCTCCCATTCTTGCTCATCTTGTTTAAATAATAAGAAAATGAAAAGCAAGATCACTGTTAGTGACAAAAGTGCAGGACTAAATGTGTTTCATTTAATATTTATTCATTTGGATATGTGTGAGAGTAAGCGTATGCATGGATGTTGTCTTCTGGTTTAGCTTTCTTAGCTTTATCGGTAATTCACATTATTTCATTTATCTGACAATCTGAAGCCCATGGACTCATTTTAAACTGATTTTGTAGTAGAGTATTTATCCAGTTATTGTCATGTTCTTATATATCTCTCTGTGTTCCATTTTGTCCCAGTTCATGAGTTTGTGGAGGACAAGTTCATCTCCATTCTGGTCGTGAACTTCGAGAGGAGCCCACTGACCATGGAGAACTTGCAGTCTCTGGCCCTCAGTGTCCCTTCATTTTATTGGCGGCTCACTGGGGAGGAGTTGGATCCCAGCCTATTGCACGTAGCAACTGCACGGCTGCAAGTGGTACATCATGGTACAGAGACTGGTGTCCAGCATGGGGATGGAGAATCACCAGCTGAGGAGGATGACCATTACGGACAGGAGCTGCCATCACCCAGCTCTAGAAGGGAGGCTTTCCCTGCAGCTCCAGCATCCACGACTGAGGATGCTAATGGGCTTCCTGAGGCTCTCCCCTTGGCCTGGGGTGAAGATGAGCCCTCATCTCCATCCTTATCTGTGGCTTCTGACACTCAACCTGGAAGTCAGATTGAGCCAGAACATGCTGAGCCCTCTAGCTCCACCTTCTGGATCCCTGTGGGCCCTAACAGCACGTGGCAGCAGCTAGAGATCGAAGGCCGCAACTACCTATGGAAGCTGGATGTGCTCAGCATCCCCGAGGGACTCTGGGGCATTACGGACTATGGTGATGACCACGCCGTGGTCGTCTCCGTGCATGTGAGCAGTTCTCTGCGAACATGGGGCATGAGGCAGGAGGAGAGGCCTCCTCAGAGGCCCGCTGGCACCAGTCAGAGGAAGCGCAAGGCCGAGCCCGACGACACCAGCGGCTCAAGTTCTCCTCCACCGCACAAGAGGGCCATGCGCTTCTGACTGGATTCCATGTTTTTATGCTGTAAGTTACATTTTTATTTCAACATAATTAGAAGATCCCGCAGGAAAATATTAGTCAGTTACTTAATAAATGACCAAAAAGTAGTTGAATAGGACAGCTGGCCAACGTGTCTGTGTGCTTCCACTGACTGGCACCCTGACATATAATGATTTTTAACAACGAGGGGGAAAAATTCATACAGTAAATTAGTTAACAATAATTAGTAATCAAGTATAGTTCTCATTTATCATAATGTAAAATTCAATAACCTTTTCTGACTATTAATCTGCACAATTTAATAATTTAATTAATATTACCTAATTTGTTTATCATTTTCTGCAATCACTGTACGTTTAAGCAAGTTTTAAAACTAGCTGTGAAATTGTTGATGCTGTTGTTGATCTGAATGTTGCTGACAGAGCCTTAGGATACGTCTCTATACACATGAGTGAGGGGATGGATGCACTATTCTATGGAGGCCTCTGAAGAGAAAAAAATTATCCCAATTTTATATTGAGAGGGATGGTTAATTCCTTTTTAATGCAGACAACGTTAAAAGTCCTCTGCGAACAATGTGAGCAGTTCTCTGCGAACATGGGGCGTGAGGCAGGAGCAGAGGCCTCCTCAGAGGCCCGCTGGCACCAGTCAGAGGAAGCGCAAGGCCGAGCCCGACGACACCAGCGGCTCAAGTTCTCCTCCACCGCACAAGAGGCCCATGCGCTTCTGACTGGATTCCATGTTTTTACGCTGTAAGTTACATTTTTATTTCAACATAATTAGAAGATCCCGCAGGAAAATATTAGTCAGTTACTTAATAAATGACCAAAAAGTAGTTGAATAGGACAGCTGGCCAACGTGTCTGTGTGCTTCCACTGACTGGCACCCTGACATATAATGATTTTTAACAACGAGGGGGAAAAATTCATACAGTAAATTAGTTAACAATAATAATTAATCAAGTATAGTTCTCATTTATAATAATGTAAAATTCAATAACCTTTTCTGACTATTAATCTGCACAATTTAATAATTTAATTAATATTACCTAATTTGTTTATCATTTTCTGCAATCACTGTGCGTTTCAGCAAGTTTTAAAACTAGCTGTGAAATTGTTGATGCTGTTGTTGATCTGAATGTTGCTGACAGAGCCTTAGGATATGTCTCTATACACATGAGTGAGGGGATGGATGCACTATTCTATGGAGGCCTCTGAAGAGAAAAAAATTATCCCAATTTTATATTGAGAGGGATGGTTAATTCCTTTTTAATGCAGACAACGTTAAAAGTCCCTGTTCTGCCGTTGATCTTTTGCATGCATGCTATCATGTATTAGTTTACTCTGTATTTTGATCACATGTCAAACTAAAGAATTTTTGGTCGTATTTTTGTTCCTAATTTTGAAGTAATTGTAAAATAAAAATGTTGTTCTTTTCCGCCGCCATGCTTCGTCTTACTTCTGAAGGTTATACTTGCATTGAACTTGCTTTGTAGACAGTAAGATCCTGCCGGCATTAATTCTCCACTGTGTGGTAATTTTGAGAAATTGCGCACGTTTCTTATCCCGTCAGAATCGGTAAAACTAACGCCATGCGAATGTGTCTTAGCGCAGAGTTTAAAATATTTACAGTTTCCGGTCAATGAAGGCAGTTTGAAATAAAACAAAAACGGTTAAACTTTCTGGATGCGCAAACTCTCGCTCTTGGCAAAATGGTGCAGATATTTGAGATAAAGGACTGTTACTCGATGAGATTTCGAATCCATCACTCCTTAAACGTGGAGAACATGGATCCAGAAGGTATTAATGATTATAGTGATTAAATGATAATAAAGTTGTAGCTCCCGGTATGTGACAGACGAAATGAACGGCCAAGTCTGCATTGGCCTAATGCTTGTTAGTCTTGAGGTAAAGCTGATAAGTAACACCTTTGGTTTTCGAGGTAAAATAACCGACCTGTTGAAAAATTCAACTTTTATCTACAGAAACGAATGTATTTTGAACTGCAAACGGATACATTGGAAGCAGAGTTTTAAAATGAGAAAATGTAACGATGTGATAGGAAATGCCATTCGTTATACTCCCCTTCTGTCTCCCATTCTTGCTCATCTTGTTTAAATAATAAGAAAATGAAAAGCAAGATCACTGTTAGTGACAAAAGTGCAGGACTAAATGCGTTTCATTTAATATTTATTCATTTGCATATGTGTGAGAGTAAGCGTATGCATGGATGTTGTCTTCTGGTTTAGCTTTCTTAGCTTTATCGGTAATTCACATTATTTCATATATCTGACAATCTGAAGCCCATGGACTCATTTTAAACTGATTTTGTAGTAGAGTATTTATCCAGTTATTGTCATGTTCTTATATATCTCTCTGTGTTCCATTTTGTCCCAGTTCATGAGTTTGTGGAGGACAAGTTCATCTCCATTCTGGTCGTGAACTTCGAGAGGAGCCCACTGACCATGGAGAACTTGCTGTCTCTGGCCCTCAGTGTCCCTTCATTTTATTGGCGGCTCACTGGGGAGGAGTTGGATCCCAGCCTATTGCACGTAGCAACTGCACGGCTGCAAGTGGTACATCATGGTACAGAGACTGGTGTCCAGCATGGGGATGGAGAATCACCAGCTGAGGAGGATGACCATTACGGACAGGAGCTGCCATCACCCAGCTCTAGAAGGGAGGCTTCCCCTGCAGCTCCAGCATCCACGACTGAGGATGCTAATGGGCTTCCTGAGGCTCTCCCCTTGGCCTGGGGTGAAGATGAGCCCTCATCTCCATCCTTATCTGTGGCTTCTGACACTCAACCTGGAAGTCAGATTGAGCCAGAACATGCTGAGCCCTCCAGCTCCACCTTCTGGATCCCTGTGGGCCCTAACAGCACGTGGCAGCAGCTTGAGATCGAAGGCTGCAACTACCTGCGGAAGCTGGATGAGCTCAGCATCCCCGAGGGACTCTGGGGCATTACGGACTACGGTGATGACCACACCGTGCTCATGTCCGTGCATGTCTCCGTGCATGTGAGCAGTTCTCTGCGAACATGGGGCGTGAGGCAGGAGGAGAGGCCTCCTCAGAGGCCCGCTGGCACCAGTCAGAGGAAGCGCAAGGCCGAGCCCGACGACACCAGCGGCTCAAGTTCTCCTCCACCGCACAAGAGGCCCATGCGCTTCTGACTGGATTCCATGTTTTTACGCTGTAAGTTACATTTTTGTTTCAACATAATTAGAAGATCCCGCAGGAAAATATTAGTCAGTTACTTAATAAATGACCAAAAAGTAGTTGAATAGGACAGCTGGCCAACGTGTCTGTGTGCTTTCACTGACTGGCACCCTGACATATAATGATTTTTAACAACGAGGGGGAAAAATTCATACAGTAAATTAGTTAACAATAATTAGTAATCAAGTATAGTTCTCATTTATCATAATGTAAAATTCAATAACCTTTTCTGACTATTAATCTGCACAATTTAATAATTTAATTAATATTACCTAATTTGTTTATCATTTTCTGCAATCACTGTGCGTTTAAGCAAGTTTTAAAACTAGCTGTGAAATTGTTGATGCTGTTGTTGATCTGAATGTTGCTGACAGAGCCTTAGGATACGTCTCTATACACATGAGTGAGGGGATGGATGCACTATTCTATGGAGGCCTCTGAAGAGAAAAAAATTATCCCAATTTTATATTGAGAGGGATGGTTAATTCCTTTTTAATGCAGACAACGTTAAAAGTCCCTGTTCTGCCGTTGATCTTTTGCATGCATGCTATCATGTATTAGTTTACTCTGTATTTTGATCACATGTCAAACTAAAGAATTTTTGGTCATATTTTTGTTCCTAATTTTGAAGTAATTGTAAAATAAAAATGTTGTTCTTTTCCGCCGCCATGCTTCGTCTTACTTGTGAAGGTTATGCTTGCATTGAACTTGCTTTGTAGACAGTAAGATCCTGCCGGCATTAATTCTCCACTGTGTGGTAATTTTGAGAAATTGCGCACGTTTCTTATCCCGTCAGAATCGGTAAAACTAACGCCATGCGAATGTGTCTTAGCGCAGAGTTTAAAATATTTACGGTTTCCGGTCAATGAAGGCAGTTTGAAATAAAACAAAAACGGTTAAACTTTCTGGATGCGCAAACTCTCGCTCTTGGCAAAATGGTGCAGATAGTTGAGATAAAGGACTGTTACTCGATGAGATTTCGAATCCATCACTCCTTAAACGTGGAGAACATGGATCCAGAAGGTATTAATGATTATAGTGATTAAATGATAATAAAGTTGTAGCTCCCGGTATGTGACAGACGAAATGAACGGCCAAGTCTGCATTGGCCTAATGCTTGTTAGTCTTGAGGTAAAGCTGATAAGTAACACCTTTGGTTTTCGAGGTAAAATAACCGACCTGTTGAAAAATTCAACTTTTATCTACAGAAACGAATGTATTTTGAACTGCAAACGGATACATTGGAAGCAGAGTTTTAAAATGAGAAAATGTAACGATGTGATAGGAAATGCCGTTCGTTATACTCCCCTTCTGTCTCCCATTCTTGCTCATCTTGTTTAAATAATAAGAAAATGAAAAGCAAGATCACTGTTAGTGACAAAAGTGCAGGACTAAATGTGTTTCATTTAATATTTATTCATTTGGATATGTGTGAGAGTAAGCGTATGCATGGATGTTGTCTTCTGGTTTAGCTTTCTTAGCTTTATCGGTAATTCACATTATTTCATTTATCTGACAATCTGAAGCCCATGGACTCATTTTAAACTGATTTTGTAGTAGAGTATTTATCCAGTTATTGTCATGTTCTTATATATCTCTCTGTGTTCCATTTTGTCCCAGTTCATGAGTTTGTGGAGGACAAGTTCATCTCCATTCTGGTCGTGAACTTCGAGAGGAGCCCACTGACCATGGAGAACTTGCAGTCTCTGGCCCTCAGTGTCCCTTCATTTTATTGGCGGCTCACTGGGGAGGAGTTGGATCCCAGCCTATTGCACGTAGCAACTGCACGGCTGCAAGTGGTACATCATGGTACAGAGACTGGTGTCCAGCATGGGGATGGAGAATCACCAGCTGAGGAGGATGACCATTACGGACAGGAGCTGCCATCACCCAGCTCTAGAAGGGAGGCTTTCCCTGCAGCTCCAGCATCCACGACTGAGGATGCTAATGGGCTTCCTGAGGCTCTCCCCTTGGCCTGGGGTGAAGATGAGCCCTCATCTCCATCCTTATCTGTGGCTTCTGACACTCAACCTGGAAGTCAGATTGAGCCAGAACATGCTGAGCCCTCTAGCTCCACCTTCTGGATCCCTGTGGGCCCTAACAGCACGTGGCAGCAGCTAGAGATCGAAGGCCGCAACTACCTATGGAAGCTGGATGTGCTCAGCATCCCCGAGGGACTCTGGGGCATTACGGACTATGGTGATGACCACGCCGTGGTCGTCTCCGTGCATGTGAGCAGTTCTCTGCGAACATGGGGCATGAGGCAGGAGGAGAGGCCTCCTCAGAGGCCCGCTGGCACCAGTCAGAGGAAGCGCAAGGCCGAGCCCGACGACACCAGCGGCTCAAGTTCTCCTCCACCGCACAAGAGGGCCATGCGCTTCTGACTGGATTCCATGTTTTTATGCTGTAAGTTACATTTTTATTTCAACATAATTAGAAGATCCCGCAGGAAAATATTAGTCAGTTACTTAATAAATGACCAAAAAGTAGTTGAATAGGACAGCTGGCCAACGTGTCTGTGTGCTTCCACTGACTGGCACCCTGACATATAATGATTTTTAACAACGAGGGGGAAAAATTCATACAGTAAATTAGTTAACAATAATTAGTAATCAAGTATAGTTCTCATTTATCATAATGTAAAATTCAATAACCTTTTCTGACTATTAATCTGCACAATTTAATAATTTAATTAATATTACCTAATTTGTTTATCATTTTCTGCAATCACTGTACGTTTAAGCAAGTTTTAAAACTAGCTGTGAAATTGTTGATGCTGTTGTTGATCTGAATGTTGCTGACAGAGCCTTAGGATACGTCTCTATACACATGAGTGAGGGGATGGATGCACTATTCTATGGAGGCCTCTGAAGAGAAAAAAATTATCCCAATTTTATATTGAGAGGGATGGTTAATTCCTTTTTAATGCAGACAACGTTAAAAGTCCTCTGCGAACAATGTGAGCAGTTCTCTGCGAACATGGGGCGTGAGGCAGGAGCAGAGGCCTCCTCAGAGGCCCGCTGGCACCAGTCAGAGGAAGCGCAAGGCCGAGCCCGACGACACCAGCGGCTCAAGTTCTCCTCCACCGCACAAGAGGCCCATGCGCTTCTGACTGGATTCCATGTTTTTACGCTGTAAGTTACATTTTTATTTCAACATAATTAGAAGATCCCGCAGGAAAATATTAGTCAGTTACTTAATAAATGACCAAAAAGTAGTTGAATAGGACAGCTGGCCAACGTGTCTGTGTGCTTCCACTGACTGGCACCCTGACATATAATGATTTTTAACAACGAGGGGGAAAAATTCATACAGTAAATTAGTTAACAATAATAATTAATCAAGTATAGTTCTCATTTATAATAATGTAAAATTCAATAACCTTTTCTGACTATTAATCTGCACAATTTAATAATTTAATTAATATTACCTAATTTGTTTATCATTTTCTGCAATCACTGTGCGTTTCAGCAAGTTTTAAAACTAGCTGTGAAATTGTTGATGCTGTTGTTGATCTGAATGTTGCTGACAGAGCCTTAGGATATGTCTCTATACACATGAGTGAGGGGATGGATGCACTATTCTATGGAGGCCTCTGAAGAGAAAAAAATTATCCCAATTTTATATTGAGAGGGATGGTTAATTCCTTTTTAATGCAGACAACGTTAAAAGTCCCTGTTCTGCCGTTGATCTTTTGCATGCATGCTATCATGTATTAGTTTACTCTGTATTTTGATCACATGTCAAACTAAAGAATTTTTGGTCGTATTTTTGTTCCTAATTTTGAAGTAATTGTAAAATAAAAATGTTGTTCTTTTCCGCCGCCATGCTTCGTCTTACTTCTGAAGGTTATACTTGCATTGAACTTGCTTTGTAGACAGTAAGATCCTGCCGGCATTAATTCTCCACTGTGTGGTAATTTTGAGAAATTGCGCACGTTTCTTATCCCGTCAGAATCGGTAAAACTAACGCCATGCGAATGTGTCTTAGCGCAGAGTTTAAAATATTTACAGTTTCCGGTCAATGAAGGCAGTTTGAAATAAAACAAAAACGGTTAAACTTTCTGGATGCGCAAACTCTCGCTCTTGGCAAAATGGTGCAGATATTTGAGATAAAGGACTGTTACTCGATGAGATTTCGAATCCATCACTCCTTAAACGTGGAGAACATGGATCCAGAAGGTATTAATGATTATAGTGATTAAATGATAATAAAGTTGTAGCTCCCGGTATGTGACAGACGAAATGAACGGCCAAGTCTGCATTGGCCTAATGCTTGTTAGTCTTGAGGTAAAGCTGATAAGTAACACCTTTGGTTTTCGAGGTAAAATAACCGACCTGTTGAAAAATTCAACTTTTATCTACAGAAACGAATGTATTTTGAACTGCAAACGGATACATTGGAAGCAGAGTTTTAAAATGAGAAAATGTAACGATGTGATAGGAAATGCCATTCGTTATACTCCCCTTCTGTCTCCCATTCTTGCTCATCTTGTTTAAATAATAAGAAAATGAAAAGCAAGATCACTGTTAGTGACAAAAGTGCAGGACTAAATGCGTTTCATTTAATATTTATTCATTTGCATATGTGTGAGAGTAAGCGTATGCATGGATGTTGTCTTCTGGTTTAGCTTTCTTAGCTTTATCGGTAATTCACATTATTTCATATATCTGACAATCTGAAGCCCATGGACTCATTTTAAACTGATTTTGTAGTAGAGTATTTATCCAGTTATTGTCATGTTCTTATATATCTCTCTGTGTTCCATTTTGTCCCAGTTCATGAGTTTGTGGAGGACAAGTTCATCTCCATTCTGGTCGTGAACTTCGAGAGGAGCCCACTGACCATGGAGAACTTGCTGTCTCTGGCCCTCAGTGTCCCTTCATTTTATTGGCGGCTCACTGGGGAGGAGTTGGATCCCAGCCTATTGCACGTAGCAACTGCACGGCTGCAAGTGGTACATCATGGTACAGAGACTGGTGTCCAGCATGGGGATGGAGAATCACCAGCTGAGGAGGATGACCATTACGGACAGGAGCTGCCATCACCCAGCTCTAGAAGGGAGGCTTCCCCTGCAGCTCCAGCATCCACGACTGAGGATGCTAATGGGCTTCCTGAGGCTCTCCCCTTGGCCTGGGGTGAAGATGAGCCCTCATCTCCATCCTTATCTGTGGCTTCTGACACTCAACCTGGAAGTCAGATTGAGCCAGAACATGCTGAGCCCTCCAGCTCCACCTTCTGGATCCCTGTGGGCCCTAACAGCACGTGGCAGCAGCTTGAGATCGAAGGCTGCAACTACCTGCGGAAGCTGGATGAGCTCAGCATCCCCGAGGGACTCTGGGGCATTACGGACTACGGTGATGACCACACCGTGCTCATGTCCGTGCATGTCTCCGTGCATGTGAGCAGTTCTCTGCGAACATGGGGCGTGAGGCAGGAGGAGAGGCCTCCTCAGAGGCCCGCTGGCACCAGTCAGAGGAAGCGCAAGGCCGAGCCCGACGACACCAGCGGCTCAAGTTCTCCTCCACCGCACAAGAGGCCCATGCGCTTCTGACTGGATTCCATGTTTTTACGCTGTAAGTTACATTTTTGTTTCAACATAATTAGAAGATCCCGCAGGAAAATATTAGTCAGTTACTTAATAAATGACCAAAAAGTAGTTGAATAGGACAGCTGGCCAACGTGTCTGTGTGCTTTCACTGACTGGCACCCTGACATATAATGATTTTTAACAACGAGGGGGAAAAATTCATACAGTAAATTAGTTAACAATAATTAGTAATCAAGTATAGTTCTCATTTATCATAATGTAAAATTCAATAACCTTTTCTGACTATTAATCTGCACAATTTAATAATTTAATTAATATTACCTAATTTGTTTATCATTTTCTGCAATCACTGTGCGTTTAAGCAAGTTTTAAAACTAGCTGTGAAATTGTTGATGCTGTTGTTGATCTGAATGTTGCTGACAGAGCCTTAGGATACGTCTCTATACACATGAGTGAGGGGATGGATGCACTATTCTATGGAGGCCTCTGAAGAGAAAAAAATTATCCCAATTTTATATTGAGAGGGATGGTTAATTCCTTTTTAATGCAGACAACGTTAAAAGTCCCTGTTCTGCCGTTGATCTTTTGCATGCATGCTATCATGTATTAGTTTACTCTGTATTTTGATCACATGTCAAACTAAAGAATTTTTGGTCATATTTTTGTTCCTAATTTTGAAGTAATTGTAAAATAAAAATGTTGTTCTTTTCCGCCGCCATGCTTCGTCTTACTTGTGAAGGTTATGCTTGCATTGAACTTGCTTTGTAGACAGTAAGATCCTGCCGGCATTAATTCTCCACTGTGTGGTAATTTTGAGAAATTGCGCACGTTTCTTATCCCGTCAGAATCGGTAAAACTAACGCCATGCGAATGTGTCTTAGCGCAGAGTTTAAAATATTTACGGTTTCCGGTCAATGAAGGCAGTTTGAAATAAAACAAAAACGGTTAAACTTTCTGGATGCGCAAACTCTCGCTCTTGGCAAAATGGTGCAGATAGTTGAGATAAAGGACTGTTACTCGATGAGATTTCGAATCCATCACTCCTTAAACGTGGAGAACATGGATCCAGAAGGTATTAATGATTATAGTGATTAAATGATAATAAAGTTGTAGCTCCCGGTATGTGACAGACGAAATGAACGGCCAAGTCTGCATTGGCCTAATGCTTGTTAGTCTTGAGGTAAAGCTGATAAGTAACACCTTTGGTTTTCGAGGTAAAATAACCGACCTGTTGAAAAATTCAACTTTTATCTACAGAAACGAATGTATTTTGAACTGCAAACGGATACATTGGAAGCAGAGTTTTAAAATGAGAAAATGTAACGATGTGATAGGAAATGCCGTTCGTTATACTCCCCTTCTGTCTCCCATTCTTGCTCATCTTGTTTAAATAATAAGAAAATGAAAAGCAAGATCACTGTTAGTGACAAAAGTGCAGGACTAAATGTGTTTCATTTAATATTTATTCATTTGGATATGTGTGAGAGTAAGCGTATGCATGGATGTTGTCTTCTGGTTTAGCTTTCTTAGCTTTATCGGTAATTCACATTATTTCATTTATCTGACAATCTGAAGCCCATGGACTCATTTTAAACTGATTTTGTAGTAGAGTATTTATCCAGTTATTGTCATGTTCTTATATATCTCTCTGTGTTCCATTTTGTCCCAGTTCATGAGTTTGTGGAGGACAAGTTCATCTCCATTCTGGTCGTGAACTTCGAGAGGAGCCCACTGACCATGGAGAACTTGCAGTCTCTGGCCCTCAGTGTCCCTTCATTTTATTGGCGGCTCACTGGGGAGGAGTTGGATCCCAGCCTATTGCACGTAGCAACTGCACGGCTGCAAGTGGTACATCATGGTACAGAGACTGGTGTCCAGCATGGGGATGGAGAATCACCAGCTGAGGAGGATGACCATTACGGACAGGAGCTGCCATCACCCAGCTCTAGAAGGGAGGCTTTCCCTGCAGCTCCAGCATCCACGACTGAGGATGCTAATGGGCTTCCTGAGGCTCTCCCCTTGGCCTGGGGTGAAGATGAGCCCTCATCTCCATCCTTATCTGTGGCTTCTGACACTCAACCTGGAAGTCAGATTGAGCCAGAACATGCTGAGCCCTCTAGCTCCACCTTCTGGATCCCTGTGGGCCCTAACAGCACGTGGCAGCAGCTAGAGATCGAAGGCCGCAACTACCTATGGAAGCTGGATGTGCTCAGCATCCCCGAGGGACTCTGGGGCATTACGGACTATGGTGATGACCACGCCGTGGTCGTCTCCGTGCATGTGAGCAGTTCTCTGCGAACATGGGGCATGAGGCAGGAGGAGAGGCCTCCTCAGAGGCCCGCTGGCACCAGTCAGAGGAAGCGCAAGGCCGAGCCCGACGACACCAGCGGCTCAAGTTCTCCTCCACCGCACAAGAGGGCCATGCGCTTCTGACTGGATTCCATGTTTTTATGCTGTAAGTTACATTTTTATTTCAACATAATTAGAAGATCCCGCAGGAAAATATTAGTCAGTTACTTAATAAATGACCAAAAAGTAGTTGAATAGGACAGCTGGCCAACGTGTCTGTGTGCTTCCACTGACTGGCACCCTGACATATAATGATTTTTAACAACGAGGGGGAAAAATTCATACAGTAAATTAGTTAACAATAATTAGTAATCAAGTATAGTTCTCATTTATCATAATGTAAAATTCAATAACCTTTTCTGACTATTAATCTGCACAATTTAATAATTTAATTAATATTACCTAATTTGTTTATCATTTTCTGCAATCACTGTACGTTTAAGCAAGTTTTAAAACTAGCTGTGAAATTGTTGATGCTGTTGTTGATCTGAATGTTGCTGACAGAGCCTTAGGATACGTCTCTATACACATGAGTGAGGGGATGGATGCACTATTCTATGGAGGCCTCTGAAGAGAAAAAAATTATCCCAATTTTATATTGAGAGGGATGGTTAATTCCTTTTTAATGCAGACAACGTTAAAAGTCCTCTGCGAACAATGTGAGCAGTTCTCTGCGAACATGGGGCGTGAGGCAGGAGCAGAGGCCTCCTCAGAGGCCCGCTGGCACCAGTCAGAGGAAGCGCAAGGCCGAGCCCGACGACACCAGCGGCTCAAGTTCTCCTCCACCGCACAAGAGGCCCATGCGCTTCTGACTGGATTCCATGTTTTTACGCTGTAAGTTACATTTTTATTTCAACATAATTAGAAGATCCCGCAGGAAAATATTAGTCAGTTACTTAATAAATGACCAAAAAGTAGTTGAATAGGACAGCTGGCCAACGTGTCTGTGTGCTTCCACTGACTGGCACCCTGACATATAATGATTTTTAACAACGAGGGGGAAAAATTCATACAGTAAATTAGTTAACAATAATAATTAATCAAGTATAGTTCTCATTTATAATAATGTAAAATTCAATAACCTTTTCTGACTATTAATCTGCACAATTTAATAATTTAATTAATATTACCTAATTTGTTTATCATTTTCTGCAATCACTGTGCGTTTCAGCAAGTTTTAAAACTAGCTGTGAAATTGTTGATGCTGTTGTTGATCTGAATGTTGCTGACAGAGCCTTAGGATATGTCTCTATACACATGAGTGAGGGGATGGATGCACTATTCTATGGAGGCCTCTGAAGAGAAAAAAATTATCCCAATTTTATATTGAGAGGGATGGTTAATTCCTTTTTAATGCAGACAACGTTAAAAGTCCCTGTTCTGCCGTTGATCTTTTGCATGCATGCTATCATGTATTAGTTTACTCTGTATTTTGATCACATGTCAAACTAAAGAATTTTTGGTCGTATTTTTGTTCCTAATTTTGAAGTAATTGTAAAATAAAAATGTTGTTCTTTTCCGCCGCCATGCTTCGTCTTACTTCTGAAGGTTATACTTGCATTGAACTTGCTTTGTAGACAGTAAGATCCTGCCGGCATTAATTCTCCACTGTGTGGTAATTTTGAGAAATTGCGCACGTTTCTTATCCCGTCAGAATCGGTAAAACTAACGCCATGCGAATGTGTCTTAGCGCAGAGTTTAAAATATTTACAGTTTCCGGTCAATGAAGGCAGTTTGAAATAAAACAAAAACGGTTAAACTTTCTGGATGCGCAAACTCTCGCTCTTGGCAAAATGGTGCAGATATTTGAGATAAAGGACTGTTACTCGATGAGATTTCGAATCCATCACTCCTTAAACGTGGAGAACATGGATCCAGAAGGTATTAATGATTATAGTGATTAAATGATAATAAAGTTGTAGCTCCCGGTATGTGACAGACGAAATGAACGGCCAAGTCTGCATTGGCCTAATGCTTGTTAGTCTTGAGGTAAAGCTGATAAGTAACACCTTTGGTTTTCGAGGTAAAATAACCGACCTGTTGAAAAATTCAACTTTTATCTACAGAAACGAATGTATTTTGAACTGCAAACGGATACATTGGAAGCAGAGTTTTAAAATGAGAAAATGTAACGATGTGATAGGAAATGCCATTCGTTATACTCCCCTTCTGTCTCCCATTCTTGCTCATCTTGTTTAAATAATAAGAAAATGAAAAGCAAGATCACTGTTAGTGACAAAAGTGCAGGACTAAATGCGTTTCATTTAATATTTATTCATTTGCATATGTGTGAGAGTAAGCGTATGCATGGATGTTGTCTTCTGGTTTAGCTTTCTTAGCTTTATCGGTAATTCACATTATTTCATATATCTGACAATCTGAAGCCCATGGACTCATTTTAAACTGATTTTGTAGTAGAGTATTTATCCAGTTATTGTCATGTTCTTATATATCTCTCTGTGTTCCATTTTGTCCCAGTTCATGAGTTTGTGGAGGACAAGTTCATCTCCATTCTGGTCGTGAACTTCGAGAGGAGCCCACTGACCATGGAGAACTTGCTGTCTCTGGCCCTCAGTGTCCCTTCATTTTATTGGCGGCTCACTGGGGAGGAGTTGGATCCCAGCCTATTGCACGTAGCAACTGCACGGCTGCAAGTGGTACATCATGGTACAGAGACTGGTGTCCAGCATGGGGATGGAGAATCACCAGCTGAGGAGGATGACCATTACGGACAGGAGCTGCCATCACCCAGCTCTAGAAGGGAGGCTTCCCCTGCAGCTCCAGCATCCACGACTGAGGATGCTAATGGGCTTCCTGAGGCTCTCCCCTTGGCCTGGGGTGAAGATGAGCCCTCATCTCCATCCTTATCTGTGGCTTCTGACACTCAACCTGGAAGTCAGATTGAGCCAGAACATGCTGAGCCCTCCAGCTCCACCTTCTGGATCCCTGTGGGCCCTAACAGCACGTGGCAGCAGCTTGAGATCGAAGGCTGCAACTACCTGCGGAAGCTGGATGAGCTCAGCATCCCCGAGGGACTCTGGGGCATTACGGACTACGGTGATGACCACACCGTGCTCATGTCCGTGCATGTCTCCGTGCATGTGAGCAGTTCTCTGCGAACATGGGGCGTGAGGCAGGAGGAGAGGCCTCCTCAGAGGCCCGCTGGCACCAGTCAGAGGAAGCGCAAGGCCGAGCCCGACGACACCAGCGGCTCAAGTTCTCCTCCACCGCACAAGAGGCCCATGCGCTTCTGACTGGATTCCATGTTTTTACGCTGTAAGTTACATTTTTGTTTCAACATAATTAGAAGATCCCGCAGGAAAATATTAGTCAGTTACTTAATAAATGACCAAAAAGTAGTTGAATAGGACAGCTGGCCAACGTGTCTGTGTGCTTTCACTGACTGGCACCCTGACATATAATGATTTTTAACAACGAGGGGGAAAAATTCATACAGTAAATTAGTTAACAATAATTAGTAATCAAGTATAGTTCTCATTTATCATAATGTAAAATTCAATAACCTTTTCTGACTATTAATCTGCACAATTTAATAATTTAATTAATATTACCTAATTTGTTTATCATTTTCTGCAATCACTGTGCGTTTAAGCAAGTTTTAAAACTAGCTGTGAAATTGTTGATGCTGTTGTTGATCTGAATGTTGCTGACAGAGCCTTAGGATACGTCTCTATACACATGAGTGAGGGGATGGATGCACTATTCTATGGAGGCCTCTGAAGAGAAAAAAATTATCCCAATTTTATATTGAGAGGGATGGTTAATTCCTTTTTAATGCAGACAACGTTAAAAGTCCCTGTTCTGCCGTTGATCTTTTGCATGCATGCTATCATGTATTAGTTTACTCTGTATTTTGATCACATGTCAAACTAAAGAATTTTTGGTCATATTTTTGTTCCTAATTTTGAAGTAATTGTAAAATAAAAATGTTGTTCTTTTCCGCCGCCATGCTTCGTCTTACTTGTGAAGGTTATGCTTGCATTGAACTTGCTTTGTAGACAGTAAGATCCTGCCGGCATTAATTCTCCACTGTGTGGTAATTTTGAGAAATTGCGCACGTTTCTTATCCCGTCAGAATCGGTAAAACTAACGCCATGCGAATGTGTCTTAGCGCAGAGTTTAAAATATTTACGGTTTCCGGTCAATGAAGGCAGTTTGAAATAAAACAAAAACGGTTAAACTTTCTGGATGCGCAAACTCTCGCTCTTGGCAAAATGGTGCAGATAGTTGAGATAAAGGACTGTTACTCGATGAGATTTCGAATCCATCACTCCTTAAACGTGGAGAACATGGATCCAGAAGGTATTAATGATTATAGTGATTAAATGATAATAAAGTTGTAGCTCCCGGTATGTGACAGACGAAATGAACGGCCAAGTCTGCATTGGCCTAATGCTTGTTAGTCTTGAGGTAAAGCTGATAAGTAACACCTTTGGTTTTCGAGGTAAAATAACCGACCTGTTGAAAAATTCAACTTTTATCTACAGAAACGAATGTATTTTGAACTGCAAACGGATACATTGGAAGCAGAGTTTTAAAATGAGAAAATGTAACGATGTGATAGGAAATGCCGTTCGTTATACTCCCCTTCTGTCTCCCATTCTTGCTCATCTTGTTTAAATAATAAGAAAATGAAAAGCAAGATCACTGTTAGTGACAAAAATGCAGGACTAAATGTGTTTCATTTAATATTTATTCATTTGGATATGTGTGAGAGTAAGCGTATGCATGGATGTTGTCTTCTGGTTTAGCTTTCTTAGCTTTATCGGTAATTCACATTATTTCATTTATCTGACAATCTGAAGCCCATGGACTCATTTTAAACTGATTTTGTAGTAGAGTATTTATCCAGTTATTGTCATGTTCTTATATATCTCTCTGTGTTCCATTTTGTCCCAGTTCATGAGTTTGTGGAGGACAAGTTCATCTCCATTCTGGTCGTGAACTTCGAGAGGAGCCCACTGACCATGGAGAACTTGCAGTCTCTGGCCCTCAGTGTCCCTTCATTTTATTGGCGGCTCACTGGGGAGGAGTTGGATCCCAGCCTATTGCACGTAGCAACTGCACGGCTGCAAGTGGTACATCATGGTACAGAGACTGGTGTCCAGCATGGGGATGGAGAATCACCAGCTGAGGAGGATGACCATTACGGACAGGAGCTGCCATCACCCAGCTCTAGAAGGGAGGCTTCCCCTGCAGCTCCAGCATCCACGACTGAGGATGCTAATGGGCTTCCTGAGGCTCTCCCCTTGGCCTGGGGTGAAGATGAGCCCTCATCTCCATCCTTATCTGTGGCTTCTGACACTCAACCTGGAAGTCAGATTGAGCCAGAACATGCTGAGCCCTCCAGCTCCACCTTCTGGATCCCTGTGGGCCCTAACAGCACGTGGCAGCAGCTTGAGATCGAAGGCCGCAACTACCTGCGGAAGCTGGATGAGCTCAGCATCCCCGAGGGACTCTGGGGCATTACGGACTACGGTGATGACCACACCGTGCTCATGTCCGTGCATGTCTCCGTGCATGTGAGCAGTTCTCTGCGAACATGGGGCGTGAGGCAGGAGGAGAGGCCTCCTCAGAGGCCCGCTGGCACCAGTCAGAGGAAGCGCAAGGCCGAGCCCGACGACACCAGCGGCTCAAGTTCTCCTCCACCGCACAAGAGGCCCATGCGCTTCTGACTGGATTCCATGTTTTTACGCTGTAAGTTACATTTTTGTTTCAACATAATTAGAAGATCCCGCAGGAAAATATTAGTCAGTTACTTAATAAATGACCAAAAAGTAGTTGAATAGGACAGCTGGCCAACGTGTCTGTGTGCTTTCACTGACTGGCACCCTGACATATAATGATTTTTAACAACGAGGGGGAAAAATTCATACAGTAAATTAGTTAACAATAATTAGTAATCAAGTATAGTTCTCATTTATCATAATGTAAAATTCAATAACCTTTTCTGACTATTAATCTGCACAATTTAATAATTTAATTAATATTACCTAATTTGTTTATCATTTTCTGCAATCACTGTGCGTTTAAGCAAGTTTTAAAACTAGCTGTGAAATTGTTGATGCTGTTGTTGATCTGAATGTTGCTGACAGAGCCTTAGGATACGTCTCTATACACATGAGTGAGGGGATGGATGCACTATTCTATGGAGGCCTCTGAAGAGAAAAAAATTATCCCAATTTTATATTGAGAGGGATGGTTAATTCCTTTTTAATGCAGACAACGTTAAAAGTCCCTGTTCTGCCGTTGATCTTTTGCATGCATGCTATCATGTATTAGTTTACTCTGTATTTTGATCACATGTCAAACTAAAGAATTTTTGGTCATATTTTTGTTCCTAATTTTGAAGTAATTGTAAAATAAAAATGTTGTTCTTTTCCGCCGCCATGCTTCGTCTTACTTGTGAAGGTTATGCTTGCATTGAACTTGCTTTGTAGACAGTAAGATCCTGCCGGCATTAATTCTCCACTGTGTGGTAATTTTGAGAAATTGCGCACGTTTCTTATCCCGTCAGAATCGGTAAAACTAACGCCATGCGAATGTGTCTTAGCGCAGAGTTTAAAATATTTACGGTTTCCGGTCAATGAAGGCAGTTTGAAATAAAACAAAAACGGTTCAACTTTCTGGATGCGCAAACTCTCGCTCTTGGCAAAATGGTGCAGATAGTTGAGATAAAGGACTGTTACTCGATGAGATTTCGAATCCATCACTCCTTAAACGTGGAGAACATGGATCCAGAAGGTATTAATGATTATAGTGATTAAATGATAATAAAGTTGTAGCTCCCGGTATGTGACAGACGAAATGAACGGCCAAGTCTGCATTGGCCTAATGCTTGTTAGTCTTGAGGTAAAGCTGATAAGTAACACCTTTGGTTTTCGAGGTAAAATAACCGACCTGTTGAAAAATTCAACTTTTATCTACAGAAACGAATGTATTTTGAACTGCAAACGGATACATTGGAAGCAGAGTTTTAAAATGAGAAAATGTAACGATGTGATAGGAAATGCCGTTCGTTATACTCCCCTTCTGTCTCCCATTCTTGCTCATCTTGTTTAAATAATAAGAAAATGAAAAGCAAGATCACTGTTAGTGACAAAAATGCAGGACTAAATGTGTTTCATTTAATATTTATTCATTTGGATATGTGTGAGAGTAAGCGTATGCATGGATGTTGTCTTCTGGTTTAGCTTTCTTAGCTTTATCGGTAATTCACATTATTTCATTTATCTGACAATCTGAAGCCCATGGACTCATTTTAAACTGATTTTGTAGTAGAGTATTTATCCAGTTATTGTCATGTTCTTATATATCTCTCTGTGTTCCATTTTGTCCCAGTTCATGAGTTTGTGGAGGACAAGTTCATCTCCATTCTGGTCGTGAACTTCGAGAGGAGCCCACTGACCATGGAGAACTTGCAGTCTCTGGCCCTCAGTGTCCCTTCATTTTATTGGCGGCTCACTGGGGAGGAGTTGGATCCCAGCCTATTGCACGTAGCAACTGCACGGCTGCAAGTGGTACATCATGGTACAGAGACTGGTGTCCAGCATGGGGATGGAGAATCACCAGCTGAGGAGGATGACCATTACGGACAGGAGCTGCCATCACCCAGCTCTAGAAGGGAGGCTTCCCCTGCAGCTCCAGCATCCACGACTGAGGATGCTAATGGGCTTCCTGAGGCTCTCCCCTTGGCCTGGGGTGAAGATGAGCCCTCATCTCCATCCTTATCTGTGGCTTCTGACACTCAACCTGGAAGTCAGATTGAGCCAGAACATGCTGAGCCCTCCAGCTCCACCTTCTGGATCCCTGTGGGCCCTAACAGCACGTGGCAGCAGCTTGAGATCGAAGGCCGCAACTACCTGCGGAAGCTGGATGAGCTCAGCATCCCCGAGGGACTCTGGGGCATTACGGACTACGGTGATGACCACACCGTGCTCATGTCCGTGCATGTCTCCGTGCATGTGAGCAGTTCTCTGCGAACATGGGGCGTGAGGCAGGAGGAGAGGCCTCCTCAGAGGCCCGCTGGCACCAGTCAGAGGAAGCGCAAGGCCGAGCCCGACGACACCAGCGGCTCAAGTTCTCCTCCACCGCACAAGAGGCCCATGCGCTTCTGACTGGATTCCATGTTTTTACGCTGTAAGTTACATTTTTGTTTCAACATAATTAGAAGATCCCGCAGGAAAATATTAGTCAGTTACTTAATAAATGACCAAAAAGTAGTTGAATAGGACAGCTGGCCAACGTGTCTGTGTGCTTTCACTGACTGGCACCCTGACATATAATGATTTTTAACAACGAGGGGGAAAAATTCATACAGTAAATTAGTTAACAATAATTAGTAATCAAGTATAGTTCTCATTTATCATAATGTAAAATTCAATAACCTTTTCTGACTATTAATCTGCACAATTTAATAATTTAATTAATATTACCTAATTTGTTTATCATTTTCTGCAATCACTGTGCGTTTAAGCAAGTTTTAAAACTAGCTGTGAAATTGTTGATGCTGTTGTTGATCTGAATGTTGCTGACAGAGCCTTAGGATACGTCTCTATACACATGAGTGAGGGGATGGATGCACTATTCTATGGAGGCCTCTGAAGAGAAAAAAATTATCCCAATTTTATATTGAGAGGGATGGTTAATTCCTTTTTAATGCAGACAACGTTAAAAGTCCCTGTTCTGCCGTTGATCTTTTGCATGCATGCTATCATGTATTAGTTTACTCTGTATTTTGATCACATGTCAAACTAAAGAATTTTTGGTCATATTTTTGTTCCTAATTTTGAAGTAATTGTAAAATAAAAATGTTGTTCTTTTCCGCCGCCATGCTTCGTCTTACTTGTGAAGGTTATGCTTGCATTGAACTTGCTTTGTAGACAGTAAGATCCTGCCGGCATTAATTCTCCACTGTGTGGTAATTTTGAGAAATTGCGCACGTTTCTTATCCCGTCAGAATCGGTAAAACTAACGCCATGCGAATGTGTCTTAGCGCAGAGTTTAAAATATTTACGGTTTCCGGTCAATGAAGGCAGTTTGAAATAAAACAAAAACGGTTCAACTTTCTGGATGCGCAAACTCTCGCTCTTGGCAAAATGGTGCAGATAGTTGAGATAAAGGACTGTTACTCGATGAGATTTCGAATCCATCACTCCTTAAACGTGGAGAACATGGATCCAGAAGGTATTAATGATTATAGTGATTAAATGATAATAAAGTTGTAGCTCCCGGTATGTGACAGACGAAATGAACGGCCAAGTCTGCATTGGCCTAATGCTTGTTAGTCTTGAGGTAAAGCTGATAAGTAACACCTTTGGTTTTCGAGGTAAAATAACCGACCTGTTGAAAAATTCAACTTTTATCTACAGAAACGAATGTATTTTGAACTGCAAACGGATACATTGGAAGCAGAGTTTTAAAATGAGAAAATGTAACGATGTGATAGGAAATGCCGTTCGTTATACTCCCCTTCTGTCTCCCATTCTTGCTCATCTTGTTTAAATAATAAGAAAATGAAAAGCAAGATCACTGTTAGTGACAAAAATGCAGGACTAAATGTGTTTCATTTAATATTTATTCATTTGGATATGTGTGAGAGTAAGCGTATGCATGGATGTTGTCTTCTGGTTTAGCTTTCTTAGCTTTATCGGTAATTCACATTATTTCATTTATCTGACAATCTGAAGCCCATGGACTCATTTTAAACTGATTTTGTAGTAGAGTATTTATCCAGTTATTGTCATGTTCTTATATATCTCTCTGTGTTCCATTTTGTCCCAGTTCATGAGTTTGTGGAGGACAAGTTCATCTCCATTCTGGTCGTGAACTTCGAGAGGAGCCCACTGACCATGGAGAACTTGCAGTCTCTGGCCCTCAGTGTCCCTTCATTTTATTGGCGGCTCACTGGGGAGGAGTTGGATCCCAGCCTATTGCACGTAGCAACTGCACGGCTGCAAGTGGTACATCATGGTACAGAGACTGGTGTCCAGCATGGGGATGGAGAATCACCAGCTGAGGAGGATGACCATTACGGACAGGAGCTGCCATCACCCAGCTCTAGAAGGGAGGCTTTCCCTGCAGCTCCAGCATCCACGACTGAGGATGCTAATGGGCTTCCTGAGGCTCTCCCCTTGGCCTGGGGTGAAGATGAGCCCTCATCTCCATCCTTATCTGTGGCTTCTGACACTCAACCTGGAAGTCAGATTGAGCCAGAACATGCTGAGCCCTCTAGCTCCACCTTCTGGATCCCTGTGGGCCCTAACAGCACGTGGCAGCAGCTAGAGATCGAAGGCCGCAACTACCTATGGAAGCTGGATGTGCTCAGCATCCCCGAGGGACTCTGGGGCATTACGGACTATGGTGATGACCACGCCGTGGTCGTCTCCGTGCATGTGAGCAGTTCTCTGCGAACATGGGGCATGAGGCAGGAGGAGAGGCCTCCTCAGAGGCCCGCTGGCACCAGTCAGAGGAAGCGCAAGGCCGAGCCCGACGACACCAGCGGCTCAAGTTCTCCTCCACCGCACAAGAGGGCCATGCGCTTCTGACTGGATTCCATGTTTTTATGCTGTAAGTTACATTTTTATTTCAACATAATTAGAAGATCCCGCAGGAAAATATTAGTCAGTTACTTAATAAATGACCAAAAAGTAGTTGAATAGGACAGCTGGCCAACGTGTCTGTGTGCTTCCACTGACTGGCACCCTGACATATAATGATTTTTAACAACGAGGGGGAAAAATTCATACAGTAAATTAGTTAACAATAATTAGTAATCAAGTATAGTTCTCATTTATCATAATGTAAAATTCAATAACCTTTTCTGACTATTAATCTGCACAATTTAATAATTTAATTAATATTACCTAATTTGTTTATCATTTTCTGCAATCACTGTGCGTTTAAGCAAGTTTTAAAACTAGCTGTGAAATTGTTGATGCTGTTGTTGATCTGAATGTTGCTGACAGAGCCTTAGGATACGTCTCTATACACATGAGTGAGGGGATGGATGCACTATTCTATGGAGGCCTCTGAAGAGAAAAAAATTATCCCAATTTTATATTGAGAGGGATGGTTAATTCCTTTTTAATGCAGACAACGTTAAAAGTCCTCTGCGAACAATGTGAGCAGTTCTCTGCGAACATGGGGCGTGAGGCAGGAGCAGAGGCCTCCTCAGAGGCCCGCTGGCACCAGTCAGAGGAAGCGCAAGGCCGAGCCCGACGACACCAGCGGCTCAAGTTCTCCTCCACCGCACAAGAGGCCCATGCGCTTCTGACTGGATTCCATGTTTTTACGCTGTAAGTTACATTTTTATTTCAACATAATTAGAAGATCCCGCAGGAAAATATTAGTCAGTTACTTAATAAATGACCAAAAAGTAGTTGAATAGGACAGCTGGCCAACGTGTCTGTGTGCTTCCACTGACTGGCACCCTGACATATAATGATTTTTAACAACGAGGGGGAAAAATTCATACAGTAAATTAGTTAACAATAATAAGTAATCAAGTATAGTTCTCATTTATAATAATGTAAAATTCAATAACCTTTTCTGACTATTAATCTGCACAATTGAATAATTTAATTAATATTACCTAATTTGTTTATCATTTTCTGCAATCACTGTGCGTTTCAGCAAGTTTTAAAACTAGCTGTGAAATTGTTGATGCTGTTGTTGATCTGAATGTTGCTGACAGAGCCTTAGGATATGTCTCTATACACATGAGTGAGGGGATGGATGCACTATTCTATGGAGGCCTCTGAAGAGAAAAAAATTATCCCAATTTTATATTGAGAGGGATGGTTAATTCCTTTTTAATGCAGACAACGTTAAAAGTCCCTGTTCTGCCGTTGATCTTTTGCATGCATGCTATCATGTATTAGTTTACTCTGTATTTTGATCACATGTCAAACTAAAGAATTTTTGGTCGTATTTTTGTTCCTAATTTTGAAGTAATTGTAAAATAAAAATGTTGTTCTTTTCCGCCGCCATGCTTCGTCTTACTTCTGAAGGTTATACTTGCATTGAACTTGCTTTGTAGACAGTAAGATCCTGCCGGCATTAATTCTCCACTGTGTGGTAATTTTGAGAAATTGCGCACGTTTCTTATCCCGTCAGAATCGGTAAAACTAACGCCATGCGAATGTGTCTTAGCGCAGAGTTTAAAATATTTACAGTTTCCGGTCAATGAAGGCAGTTTGAAATAAAACAAAAACGGTTAAACTTTCTGGATGCGCAAACTCTCGCTCTTGGCAAAATGGTGCAGATATTTGAGATAAAGGACTGTTACTCGATGAGATTTCGAATCCATCACTCCTTAAACGTGGAGAACATGGATCCAGAAGGTATTAATGATTATAGTGATTAAATGATAATAAAGTTGTAGCTCCCGGTATGTGACAGACGAAATGAACGGCCAAGTCTGCATTGGCCTAATGCTTGTTAGTCTTGAGGTAAAGCTGATAAGTAACACCTTTGGTTTTTGAGGTAAAATAACCGACCTGTTGAAAAATTCAACTTTTATCTACAGAAACGAATGTATTTTGAACTGCAAACGGATACATTGGAAGCAGAGTTTTAAAATGAGAAAATGTAACGATGTGATAGGAAATGCCATTCGTTATACTCCCCTTCTGTCTCCCATTCTTGCTCATCTTGTTTAAATAATAAGAAAATGAAAAGCAAGATCACTGTTAGTGACAAAAGTGCAGGACTAAATGCGTTTCATTTAATATTTATTCATTTGCATATGTGTGAGAGTAAGCGTATGTATGGATGTTGTCTTCTGGTTTAGCTTTCTTAGCTTTATCGGTAATTCACATTATTTCATATATCTGACAATCTGAAGCCCATGGACTCATTTTAAACTGATTTTGTAGTAGAGTATTTATCCAGTTATTGTCATGTTCTTATATATCTCTCTGTGTTCCATTTTGTCCCAGTTCATGAGTTTGTGGAGGACAAGTTCATCTCCATTCTGGTCGTGAACTTCGAGAGGAGCCCACTGACCATGGAGAACTTGCTGTCTCTGGCCCTCAGTGTCCCTTCATTTTATTGGCGGCTCACTGGGGAGGAGTTGGATCCCAGCCTATTGCACGTAGCAACTGCACGGCTGCAAGTGGTACATCATGGTACAGAGACTGGTGTCCAGCATGGGGATGGAGAATCACCAGCTGAGGAGGATGACCATTACGGACAGGAGCTGCCATCACCCAGCTCTAGAAGGGAGGCTTCCCCTGCAGCTCCAGCATCCACGACTGAGGATGCTAATGGGCTTCCTGAGGCTCTCCCCTTGGCCTGGGGTGAAGATGAGCCCTCATCTCCATCCTTATCTGTGGCTTCTGACACTCAACCTGGAAGTCAGATTGAGCCAGAACATGCTGAGCCCTCCAGCTCCACCTTCTGGATCCCTGTGGGCCCTAACAGCACGTGGCAGCAGCTTGAGATCGAAGGGTGCAACTACCTGCGGAAGCTGGATGAGCTCAGCATCCCCGAGGGACTCTGGGGCATTACGGACTACGGTGATGACCACACCGTGCTCATGTCTGTGCATGTCTCCGTGCATGTGAGCAGTTCTCTGCGAACATGGGGCGTGAGGCAGGAGGAGAGGCCTCCTCAGAGGCCCGCTGGCACCAGTCAGAGGAAGCGCAAGGCCGAGCCCGACGACACCAGCGGCTCAAGTTCTCCTCCACCGCACAAGAGGCCCATGCGCTTCTGACTGGATTCCATGTTTTTACGCTGTAAGTTACATTTTTGTTTCAACATAATTAGAAGATCCCGCAGGAAAATATTAGTCAGTTACTTAATAAATGACCAAAAAGTAGTTGAATAGGACAGCTGGCCAACGTGTCTGTGTGCTTTCACTGACTGGCACCCTGACATATAATGATTTTTAACAACGAGGGGGAAAAATTCATACAGTAAATTAGTTAACAATAATTAGTAATCAAGTATAGTTCTCATTTATCATAATGTAAAATTCAATAACCTTTTCTGACTATTAATCTGCACAATTTAATAATTTAATTAATATTACCTAATTTGTTTATCATTTTCTGCAATCACTGTGTGTTTAAGCAAGTTTTAAAACTAGCTGTGAAATTGTTGATGCTGTTGTTGATCTGAATGTTGCTGACAGAGCCTTAGGATACGTCTCTATACACATGAGTGAGGGGATGGATGCACTATTCTATGGAGGCCTCTGAAGAGAAAAAAATTATCCCAATTTTATATTGAGAGGGATGGTTAATTCCTTTTTAATGCAGACAACGTTAAAAGTCCCTGTTCTGCCGTTGATCTTTTGCATGCATGCTATCATGTATTAGTTTACTCTGTATTTTGATCACATGTCAAACTAAAGAATTTTTGGTCATATTTTTGTTCCTAATTTTGAAGTAATTGTAAAATAAAAATGTTGTTCTTTTCCGCCGCCATGCTTCGTCTTACTTGTGAAGGTTATGCTTGCATTGAACTTGCTTTGTAGACAGTAAGATCCTGCCGGCATTAATTCTCCACTGTGTGGTAATTTTGAGAAATTGCGCACGTTTCTTATCCCGTCAGAATCGGTAAAACTAACGCCATGCGAATGTGTCTTAGCGCAGAGTTTAAAATATTTACGGTTTCCGGTCAATGAAGGCAGTTTGAAATAAAACAAAAACGGTTAAACTTTCTGGATGCGCAAACTCTCGCTCTTGGCAAAATGGTGCAGATAGTTGAGATAAAGGACTGTTACTCGATGAGATTTCGAATCCATCACTCCTTAAACGTGGAGAACATGGATCCAGAAGGTATTAATGATTATAGTGATTAAATGATAATAAAGTTGTAGCTCCCGGTATGTGACAGACGAAATGAACGGCCAAGTCTGCATTGGCCTAATGCTTGTTAGTCTTGAGGTAAAGCTGATAAGTAACACCTTTGGTTTTCGAGGTAAAATAACCGACCTGTTGAAAAATTCAACTTTTATCTACAGAAACGAATGTATTTTGAACTGCAAACGGATACATTGGAAGCAGAGTTTTAAAATGAGAAAATGTAACGATGTGATAGGAAATGCCGTTCGTTATACTCCCCTTCTGTCTCCCATTCTTGCTCATCTTGTTTAAATAATAAGAAAATGAAAAGCAAGATCACTGTTAGTGACAAAAATGCAGGACTAAATGTGTTTCATTTAATATTTATTCATTTGGATATGTGTGAGAGTAAGCGTATGCATGGATGTTGTCTTCTGGTTTAGCTTTCTTAGCTTTATCGGTAATTCACATTATTTCATTTATCTGACAATCTGAAGCCCATGGACTCATTTTAAACTGATTTTGTAGTAGAGTATTTATCCAGTTATTGTCATGTTCTTATATATCTCTCTGTGTTCCATTTTGTCCCAGTTCATGAGTTTGTGGAGGACAAGTTCATCTCCATTCTGGTCGTGAACTTCGAGAGGAGCCCACTGACCATGGAGAACTTGCAGTCTCTGGCCCTCAGTGTCCCTTCATTTTATTGGCGGCTCACTGGGGAGGAGTTGGATCCCAGCCTATTGCACGTAGCAACTGCACGGCTGCAAGTGGTACATCATGGTACAGAGACTGGTGTCCAGCATGGGGATGGAGAATCACCAGCTGAGGAGGATGACCATTACGGACAGGAGCTGCCATCACCCAGCTCTAGAAGGGAGGCTTTCCCTGCAGCTCCAGCATCCACGACTGAGGATGCTAATGGGCTTCCTGAGGCTCTCCCCTTGGCCTGGGGTGAAGATGAGCCCTCATCTCCATCCTTATCTGTGGCTTCTGACACTCAACCTGGAAGTCAGATTGAGCCAGAACATGCTGAGCCCTCTAGCTCCACCTTCTGGATCCCTGTGGGCCCTAACAGCACGTGGCAGCAGCTAGAGATCGAAGGCCGCAACTACCTATGGAAGCTGGATGTGCTCAGCATCCCCGAGGGACTCTGGGGCATTACGGACTATGGTGATGACCACGCCGTGGTCGTCTCCGTGCATGTGAGCAGTTCTCTGCGAACATGGGGCATGAGGCAGGAGGAGAGGCCTCCTCAGAGGCCCGCTGGCACCAGTCAGAGGAAGCGCAAGGCCGAGCCCGACGACACCAGCGGCTCAAGTTCTCCTCCACCGCACAAGAGGGCCATGCGCTTCTGACTGGATTCCATGTTTTTATGCTGTAAGTTACATTTTTATTTCAACATAATTAGAAGATCCCGCAGGAAAATATTAGTCAGTTACTTAATAAATGACCAAAAAGTAGTTGAATAGGACAGCTGGCCAACGTGTCTGTGTGCTTCCACTGACTGGCACCCTGACATATAATGATTTTTAACAACGAGGGGGAAAAATTCATACAGTAAATTAGTTAACAATAATTAGTAATCAAGTATAGTTCTCATTTATCATAATGTAAAATTCAATAACCTTTTCTGACTATTAATCTGCACAATTTAATAATTTAATTAATATTACCTAATTTGTTTATCATTTTCTGCAATCACTGTGCGTTTAAGCAAGTTTTAAAACTAGCTGTGAAATTGTTGATGCTGTTGTTGATCTGAATGTTGCTGACAGAGCCTTAGGATACGTCTCTATACACATGAGTGAGGGGATGGATGCACTATTCTATGGAGGCCTCTGAAGAGAAAAAATTATCCCAATTTTATATTGAGAGGGATGGTTAATTCCTTTTTAATGCAGACAACGTTAAAAGTCCTCTGCGAACAATGTGAGCAGTTCTCTGCGAACATGGGGCGTGAGGCAGGAGCAGAGGCCTCCTCAGAGGCCCGCTGGCACCAGTCAGAGGAAGCGCAAGGCCGAGCCCGACGACACCAGCGGCTCAAGTTCTCCTCCACCGCACAAGAGGCCCATGCGCTTCTGACTGGATTCCATGTTTTTACGCTGTAAGTTACATTTTTATTTCAACATAATTAGAAGATCCCGCAGGAAAATATTAGTCAGTTACTTAATAAATGACCAAAAAGTAGTTGCTGCAGTATATATTCCATAAATTTACTGCAGTTTTATGAGTCCTTATAAAGTAATAACTGTAAGCGTTCTTTAAGTATGAAAGAGTTTAGTACACCTGCAGCGGACGAGCACGTGTCCCCATAATTATAACTTTAGGTTACATTTCTGCATGACTTAGTATTCAGTAAGTACCAGGTAGTGTTGGGTGGTACTCACGTCTCGTATTTACCATTTATATCAGTCTTCAAAGTCTTTAGATAATTAAGGTTGGTCTTGGTTGTTTTCTTGCCTGGAGAAACAGACTTTTGATGCCATGACGCCACAGCAGCACAACAGCTGTCAGTACGGTGGAGGTAAGAGTTTGAAACGTTCATCAGCCTCTCAGCCACGCATCTCGCCTGGATACGGGATTCAGCTTTTATTCTTCTGTATTACTCCCTAAGTCCCTCACTCTGCACAATCTCAATACCGTTTGCTTTATAGGAGGGAGGAGCAGCACAAATGCAGCTGACAGACGTAAAGCCATGTGCTGGCAGCAGATGCTTCGCACCCCTTAATAGCGGATCTGTTGCTGGTAAGACTGTCTGTGCTGCCTGGCATCTCAGTAACCAGGTGAAACTCCCCAGGCAAGGTAAGGATCATATTGTGTTGAGTTTGTGAGTTTCCTGTGTGTAAAGACAGTTTTAGGGTCAGTATGGAGCCTGGCACAGGCATGAGCTGGGGAGACGTGACCAAAGACTCATTCACAGTCTGCACTGTTACTCTTGTGTGTCTTTTCATTCAAATCTCTTCCCCACAGTGTCCATCATCTTGAGCAGCACCGGCTGTGATTTAGCATGAAGGATGCCTGTTCAGTTTTCCACCTGAACAAGTGCCCTCTGGACCCAGGTGTGCACTACATGAGCACTTTATGTTCCTGACTCCTTATCAGCGTTTACATTTACATTCTCAGCCAGTATTTAATCTGTAAAGTTCCACTCGGTGAGATTTATACAGACACGAATAAAGAGCACAGTCAAAGGATGTTTTTGCTTCTGCCTCATTTAACAGGCTATTCCCAATTTCCCTCTGGGTCTGTGTTTTCACCTCTTGAATGCTGGGATTTGTAGGCCCCGAGGTGCTGCCAGCGAGGGTGAGAGGGTTCAGAGATGGAGGAAGCCAGGGTGTTGCTGCAGTCCAGCAGTCAGAGCCACATTAACGCAGGTACACCCCCTCAGTATGTGTCTTGTATGCATATCAGATCTGGCTGAACATAGTCCTCCAAAGCTGTAGTGTAATCCTGGTCAACCTCTGGGGTTAGTTGCTCTGTTGGCCTGTGGAAAAATGGGTACTCTTAATGTATTCTGTGTGTTTTGCAGGAATATTTCCAGGCACTCTACACCAACCTGGCTCACCTGGACAATAAAATCTGTTATATCAGGCTGCTGCTTGTGGACTACAGCTGAGCCTTCAACAGAATCATTCCATGCTGGCTCACGGCTAAGCTCCTGAACTTGGGGTCAGCTCTTCACCATGTACTGTAACTGGATTCTGGACTTTCTCACCGGCAGACTCCCAACAAGTGTGCATTGGTGGGAAGAACTCTTCCTCCATCATCACCAACACGGGCAACCCCGCAGGGCAGTGTGCTGAGCCCCCTGCTCTACTCCATCTTCACCCACGACTGCATAACCAAGTTTCGCTCCAACTCCATCTTGAAGCTGCTGACGACACCACCGTCATTGGTCTGATCTGCAACGATGATGAGGAGGTCAGAGATCCTGAAGGATGCTGTCGAGATAACCTCACCGTCAACGTTAGCAAAACCAAGTAGCTGATCCTGGACTTTGACAAGCAGGTGACTCTCCAAAGTCCTAGCTACATCGCAGAGGATGGTGTGGAGCAGATCAACAGGGTCAAGTTCCTCGGACACACAGCTTCCAAGACATCGTCTTCACACACTGTCTGACATGACACTAACATTTCCTCACACTGCCACTATTACCTCATGCTGTACCGTTGCTGTGTCTGTCTATGTTGTTTCCATTACTTTAATTTTATTTATATTGTTTTATCACTGGTGCTCTCTGTTTATACTGTTGACGTTAGGGCTGCCACTACCGACTATTGTTTTTTTTTGTTTTTTGTTTTTTTTCTCTCATCAGCAGCGAGTTACAGCAGCTCTGTCCTGTTTATTGTTTTGTTTGGCGTGTTTTAATGTTTATTTTTTTGCTTTTTGTTTTTCTCTCATTTTTTTAAAACCTTCATGGGGTGAGGGACCACGTGACGCTCAGTGGTGCATGGCGGCGTTTTAGTCTCGCTCCCCAAGTCCTACCGCCGGTTTCCCGTTTTTTTGAATGTCTATCAGGCACTTTTATTTTGGTTTACTTTGCTGAACTCATCCGCATAACTTTACTGCTATTATGGATCACTCTGGGCGCAGAACACCTCCTCAATCTTCGACCGCAAGTCCGGCGAAGAAAGCACAAAACCATGTGCGGGCATGTTGCGTCAGCGCTGGCAACATGGCGGGCAGCGCTGACGCGCTGAGTTCGGATGTTTGCAGGTTAAAAGAGTTTGTTAAGGAGCAGATCGAGTCTCTCCATACAAACCTGCCGTCCTCCTTCCAGAGGAATTTTACAGATCTGAGGGCTGATGTCGGCGATCTGAAGGTGGAGCAGCAAAAGCTCGGTAAATCTTTTGAGTAAATCTTTTGAGTTGTTTCAAGGCCAAGTCCAGAAACACGAAATTGAACTGGGGTTCAATTTCGAAGTTGGTCTCCTTCGTAATAAGCTTGCCGAGCAGGAGGATAGGGAGCGGAGAAATAATATCAGGATCGTCGGGGTTCCGGAAGACGTGGAGAAGGGCAACTTACTGCGGTTTTTGGATCTTCAGTGGACGAAGTGGTTTCCGGGTCTTGCCAACTTCAGTCCCGAAGTGATGAGGGCTCATCGGGTGTCTGCCGGCAGTGGCGATGGTTTGCGCCCGCGCCCCATTGTTCTGAATCTCCTACGCTACACCGAACGGCAGATTATACTGCAGGAGGCTCGGAGATCGCCGGTTCGTTTCGAGGGACGAAAAATCCTTTTTTTCGCCGATTACAGCGCCCAGACGGACCGAGCTCGCAAGGCTATGTCCCCCGTTCTGAAGAAGGCTCGGGAAGCTGGTGTTCCTGCTTTTCTGTTGTACCCGACTAAAGTTCGCCTTTCTTTTGCGGGTAACCAGTGGTTTTTTACCGACCCAGAAGAAGCTCTTCAGGCAATCGGCGCTTTCACCTCCACCGGGTCCTGGCCAATTTAATATGCCTATTCGGTCTGCTTTGTTGTTTGCCTGTTATAATATTGCGGTCACACTGTGCGTGTGGAGTATATAAATCGGGTGCTTTTCTGTTAACGATTTTGTGTCTGTTCTATAGTTGATTTTGCTTTGTAGTTTACGCCGGGGGTAGCCGGCGGGCTTGAGTATTCACGCATGCCTTATCCCCTGCGTGTCACGCACTGGCTTTTGGCCCCGCGCTGTTCTGGGGGGATGGGGGGGAGGGGGGTGTTTTGTGGTTATTTTACCTTGGGGTTCGCGCCCTTCGGCTCATTGGATGATGGTGTTCTGTCTTATGGGGTGTTAGGGGTTTGTATTACTGGAGCTTATTTGTTTATGGGTTGTCTGTTTTCACTAATTCCTTCTCTAACGATGTGCTACTCTATTGACGTCTCCCTCTTTGTCTCTCTCTCTCCAGTATTGTGCTGTGGATCTATGTC
The DNA here is from genome assembly GCF_048594095.1 of Paramormyrops kingsleyae. Classification (NCBI taxonomy): domain Eukaryota; kingdom Metazoa; phylum Chordata; class Actinopteri; order Osteoglossiformes; family Mormyridae; genus Paramormyrops; species Paramormyrops kingsleyae. The sequence goes on along the minus strand of NW_027325965.1, from coordinate 2,119,992 downwards.
TTTTATAGCTGCTGATGGCTAACTTAGTTATGGCTACCTGGAACGTGAGGACGCTTTCGACCCCTCAGAAGCGCTCTAGTGTCACAGACATTTTGTTTAGAAATAGGGTGGACATTGCTTTTTTGCAGGAGACACATTTGGAGTCTAAGGACTCCAAATGACTCCTAAGTTCCGCGTCTTCCCGCCAGAGTGGCGTCATATACTCATCCGCCGTTCGTTTAAAGTTAAGATCCTGGGCAGTGGGGGTGATGATGGTGGCAGGTATTGTTATGTGTTGTTTGAGCTGGCTGGGAGAAAACTGGCCTGCTTTTAACTTTACACACCTACGCCTTTTAGTAACTCATTCTTCCAAACTATAACGAGTAAAATTCTGTCCTTTTCCAACCACGAATTGCTAATCGGTATGGATGCTAATGCTTTTCTTGACCCTGTTTTAGATAAATCACCTCCTCTGGTTGGCCGGCGTGCTCCACCATCATCTCGTGCCTTGTCTAATCTCGTAGCTGATCTTAATTTACTGGACTCATTTCGCCTTCTTAACCCCTCTGCTAAGGATTTCTCTTTATTTTCCTTCCGCCACAACACACTGTCTAGAATTGATTACCTTTTTATATCTAAATCTTTAGCATCTTTCTGTCTCGACTCATCTATGGCATCTTCCTCACTATCTGACCATAGGCACGTTCAGCTCAGATTTTACCTGCCATCTCTAATATCGAAGGGTCCTCGCTGGCGGTTTAACCTTTCCCTTTTGCAGAACACTGCATTTGTACAGCGGTTGGCGGCGAACCTAGAAGAGTTTATATCATGGAATGAAGAGTCTGTGCAGGACCCTGGCTATGTCTGGATGGCTATAAAAGGTTTCATTCGGGATTTCACTATTTCTTTTACTTCTCACCTTGCGCGTACGACACGCCGGAGAATTACTGATTTGGAGGCACATTTGAATAGTTTGGAGTCCATGCGTTCTCAGCATTTGGACCAAGCGCATGAGGCTCGTATCGCCAGGGTGCGGGCCGAACGCAATGGTTTACTTTTGCGTAAGGCTGAATTTCTTGTACATCGCACTAGGACACGGTATTACGCTAGTGGAGCTAAGCCTGGTAAGTTGTTGGCGCTTAGGCTCCGCCAGTGTGACACTTTTCAAGTGTAAAATTCAAGGATGGAGCTGTAACCACCAACCCTTCTGAAATTAATGACCGTTTTCTTGATTTCTATAAGGATCTCTACTTATCCGACAGCCCTCCATCTCAGACAGCCCTGGACTCGCCTTTTTCCCTGGCTTCTCTCCCTATACTTGCTCAGCAGGATGCCTTACTACTGGAAGCCCCCATTACATTTTGTGAGCTCACTGAGGCCCTTAAGTCATTTTCTAAGAATAAAGCTCCTGGGATGGATGGTATTCAAGCTGAGGTGCTGCTCACCTTCTGGGCACAGTTAGCCTCCCCTCTGTTTCGTATGCTGTCCTCCGCCATACGCTCCTCTCAGCTCCACCCCGCTTTAAATTCTGTGATAATCTCTTTGCTTTTAAAACAGGGCAAAGACTGTTTTAATTGATTGTTCCAGCTACCGTCCCCTATCTTTAATGAACTCTGATGTTAAGCTAATGGCTAAGGTGTTGGCTCGCCGCCTTCAGTTAATGATAGCTAAGATTGTACATCCCGATCAGACCGGTTTTATTTCAGCTCGCTACGCAGCCGACAATATGCGTCGTCTTCTGCATATTGTTAAAAATGATTATTCTCCCACTGCTCTTTTCTCATTGGATGCCGAGAAGGCCTTTGACAGGCTTAATTGGAGCTTCCTCTGGGAAATTTTTTTTTTGCCCCGCTTAAATTTCTTAAGTGCTATGCTTCCTTTGCCGCCCCCTTCCCACTTTTTGAAAGATGTCCGGTCGACAGTAACGTCCTTTCTCTGGAATGCCCGCAAGCCTCGCATAAGGTACTCCTTTCTTACTCTTTCTAGAGATGATGGGGGTCTCGCTCTACCGGAATATGAATGGTACCACTGGTCCTTTGTTCTCCGTTCGGTCTGGCACTGGCTTCAGCCTCCCCCATCACCGCCTTCCTGGTTTCCAATAGAGGAGAATCTGGCGCGTCCGCATCAGCTGCAACATCTCCCTTTTCTCTCCCTGAAAGCTAAGGCAGCTAAACCTGTGCTAGGCTCAATTGTGTCTTATGCTGTGCAGATTTTCCATCGGGTCGAGAAGCGCACTGGCTCTGTCCCTGTCTGGCACTCAAATACACCAGTATTTCTTAATAGAGCGCTTAACATTGGTGGTCAGCCCATCACAAACTCCCGGTGGATCTCGTCCGGAATCCGTGTTTTGGGTGATCTATTTGATGACTCTGGCCTCCTCACGTTCCAGGCTCTCAGCTCTAAATTTCCTATCCCTCCTTCTTCCTTCTTTTTCTTTCTACAACTGCGATCTGTCTTCAGAACATGTGGGATTTCCTTCTCTGCTCCTTTGCCTATTCACCCCTTTTGCAAATTTGTGGCTTCCCTGTCCAAATCTAATAGACCAGTCTCCACGCTGGACATCCTGATACCCTTTGTAAATTGTGCCCACTTAGAGCCCTTGGTATGTTCTGGGAATGTCCACCTGTGGCCGCTCTTTGGTATGCGGTCTCCTCCTTTCTTTCTGATCTGCTGGATGTGACTGTCCCTTGTTCTCCTCAATCTCTGTTACTCTTAGATTTCTCTCTCCTTTCTTTTTCCCCTTCTCAGCAACAGACGATTTCTTTATCCTCTGTCGCTGCAAAGCTTCTGTTGGTCTCAAGGTGGAAAGACCCGAGTCGTTGCACTTTCATAGTCTGGAGGGCTTCCCTTTACAATCTGATCATGTTGGAGCTGTCTGCTGCTTGAATAAATGGTGCCTCAGACGTTACTATCAACAATTGGGAGCGTAATGCTTCACTTGTACTACAGTACATTGAGGAGAGCACATCACCTATTGTGTCTGGTTAATTTCTTATGTTCTTATGTTCTGGTACGGTTATGTAGATATGCTATATGGCAATATATTTGGTGTGTGTGTTGTGTATCTATGTGGATGTCTGGGGGTGTGCATGCATTTGCATTTATAGGTGTATGTGTTTTATTTATTATTGCTGTATGTATATTACTGTGTATGTATATAGATGTATATTCTTTTGTTTCCTTTAATGTCTTGCTCCGGTGGGGGGGGGTTTGGTTCTGGTGTTTTTTTTGTTTTGTATGTTGAACAGTTTTTGATGTGTCACTTTTTTGTGCATTGTAGTAAAACCCAATAAAAAATTGGTTGGAAAAAAAAAACCCAGAATGATCATTTAAAAAAAACAAAACCTTTATGAGGTTGTGCAACGAGGGGTACGACTTTCGTCACGTTTGCACTTCTCTACATCATTTTTGGCCAATTTTTTTAGTCTTAATGGCGGTGTCATCTGAGAACTTCTTTTTATAAAATGCATATGTTTAAAAAAATTCCAGCTTTACGGTTTCAGGACAGAACAGCCACTCTGTTATGATGAACATTACGGTATTTTGAGTGTTATTAGTTGTGGCGCCCCTTACTGTACACTGACTACGCCACCCCTTGCGATTCACTACCTACTGAGTGTGCCAGAGCAAGGGAACAATGCTCTAATAAGAAGTACAGATGCAGGTTTTACAGAAATATAAAAGTACGACCTTTAACAACAAATATTCTTGATTGGTCACCAATTAAATAGGTCACTACCTTGATGTTGGGGAAGGGACAGTAAACAGACAAAAAGGGGAAGATGAAAAAAGAAAACAAATCACCAAGACATTGGGACAGAGGCCTATTGAACCAAGGGCGGGTAGACACACTGGTGGGAAGCTAGGGTTTCTATACCACACGTGACTGTGCAAACCCACTTATCCTAATATACACTTCAATCCAATACCCTGCAACCCTCACAGTACTCAGGTACCTTAAGTGACCATTGAAAGTCTTGCAGTTCAGGACTCGGTAGGACCACAGCAGGGGCTGACCCTGACACACACTGAATAAAGCAACACTTAACTCCCAATTGGGTAGTATACAAAACAGTTTAAAACAGCCGGGGCAAACAAAAGAGCTTCACACTATGTGGAACTGCAAGACTTTCAATGGTTAACACAAAAAAAGGCTAGGGAACCCAGCTTTCCAGTGTAATCTCCCTCAAACACATTAGGCAACCCTGTGCAAGCAGCACCCAGGTTGATTAAGGATAAAGGAGGGGGCTAAGGGACTAGACAATAAGAATGATAAAAAGAAAAAAATACAAATAAAAAAATAAACCCACTCTAGCCTGTGGCGTACAGAGCAATTACACTTAAGCTACAGCGCACAGGCTAGAGGAAAACAAAATGCACAACAAAGAAACAGAAGAAAAAAAATAAATACATAAAGCTATGAGCAGCACCACATTCACACAGTACAGAGAACAGCAGCTAGCCATGCAACATAGCCATATGGACCTATAAATCAGACACACAATTAAGTGCTTGTGTTCAGTTAAATGATGACTCATCCATTAAGAACCACTAGCTAAATGGCTAGGGAACAGCTAGCGAATGCTAATGTTTTAAAATACTAGAGTTTGACAGAAACTTACCAGCAACAACAAACATGTATACATTAGCTAAGTGAATGCTAATTATCAGAGAGCATATACTGTAAACTAGCACACTGTCATGGATCCGGGCGGCTCGGGCACGGGAGCGAGGCATAGTGCAGGCACAGAAAAAGGGTGGACGACCCACTTGCGGCTCAAGGAACAGAAAAGGGGTTTATTAAATAAAACAGAAAACACAACAAAACCAAAAGGACCACGAGGGATCAAAACTAAAAAGGGATTAACAAAAACTAAATAAAACCAAAATACACGTTGAACACTGAAAATATCTAAACCATCTAACATCCATGAAACATCACACACAGAACACAATGAACCACTAGGGAACTGAACAGAAGCAGGAACTAAAATACTAAGGGTTAACGAGACTAACACAGGACAGGTGAGGCTAATTAAGAAAGACCAGGGAAACGGGGTACAGGTGAAACTAATACTCAAAAGGAACTAAACAGGGAAACTAAGAACTAACCAAGTAATCAGAACACTGGGGAATTACAGACAGGTAATTAAGACAAGCAGGGGCACAAGGAACAAAACCAAAAATCACCAAATACAATAACTAGACAAACTAGGGAGCAAAATACAAAAACAGGAGGTGGGATTCAAACACAGGACAGAAGGTACAAAGACAACCAGACGCTCAAGGTGTTGAACCATGAGGCCAACAGAACAGGGGAAACTCAAAGACAAACATGAAGGACGGGATGACCAGCAATGCCTGCTGGTCAAACGGGGAAGGGACTCGGTAGGACCACAGCAGGGGCTGACCCTGACACACACTGAATAAAGCAACACTTAACTCCCAATTGGGTAGTATACAAAACAGTTTAAAACAGCCTGGGCAAACAATACATGCAACAGGTTACCCCAGACTGCAGTGTAATGTTCTGAAACAAACAATACAACATGGACACGGTAAAAATGCAAACAGGCCAATCATAATATCCTGACATGACAAAGACATGTACAGGATTAACAACACATACCTGTCCCAGTATTAGCAGGATACGCCAGAAGTTAAGCTTGGAGATACATCAGTCCCAGCATGGTCATAGCTACCAGCGTCCACGCTGATTACACGCCAACTCGGAAGTCTTAAGTAGTTCTAACAGCGCCTGCTGTTAAAACCGGAAACGGGTGGAGTCATATTTTCACCTTCATGACTCCCGCCGACTGTGGCAAGGAATATATACAATCACGGACTATAAGAATAAACACGCCGTTGCGTTGAGCACTGACGCTGTGTTCGCCGACGAGCTGAACGCGTTCTTCGCACGGTTTGAGATAAACAGCTCTCACCACGGAGACAACAACAGTCTGATCTCGGTGAGCGAGGACAGCAGCGCGGCTCTGGTTAGCCTGGCAGAGCGCGATGTGCGCCGGGCTCTGAAGCAGGTGAGCATCAGAAAAGCAGCGGGACCAGACGGGATTTCAGGACGAGTCCTGCGATGCTGCGCTGATCAGCTGACTGGTGTTTTCACTAAGATCTTCAATGAGTCCCTAGCTCTGTCTATTGTGCCAACGTGTTTTAAACGGTCCACCACAGTTCCCGTTCCGAAGCACAACAAGCCCTCCAGCCTGAATGACTACCGCCCGGTAGCCCTAACATCTCTGGCCATGAAGGTGTTTGAAAGGCTGGTAAAGAACTTAATCTGTTCATCCATCCCAAATTCCATAGACCCATTACAGTTCGCCTACCGCCCAAACAGATCCACTGAGGCGTTACCTGCAAGATCGCTATTTTTCTTTATGCTGCAATTGTTTTCATTATTACTTTGTTTAACTTGACACATCACATCTTTAAATTCTCATCCTTGCATTAGAATATAGACCAGTTAATACTGATGGTATCTCATCCTGTGTCATATGTTTTAAAATGACTACACACTGAATATTGAACTGAAGCTTGACATAAAAAAATTAAATCGCAAATCAAATCGTAATCGCAATTTCTGTCAGAAAAATGGCGATTCGATATTTTCCCCAAATCGTGCAGCCCTAGTTGGCACCACGTCCTGGGTTATTCCCTGCTTTGTGCCCATAGCTTTCAGGATAGTCTCCAGACCCCCTGTGACCCTGCACAGGAAGTTGACCATCCCCGGCCAGCCCCCAGAGTTCTGTGGAAGTTAAAAACACTTTAGTCAAACAACAGACTAACCAAATCTCAGGCTGGAGTAAGCTTCAAAAAAGGAGCTGGTCATTACCTGAACAGAAGGGGAACATAAGAAGGAGACTAGAGCTCAGCTGACAACATACAGTATATCTCTCCCGTTCCTTGCTGATGATGGGAGGTCACTGAGACGAGGTGAGACAAGTAAATAGAAAGTCAGCTGGCTCCTGCTGACACCCAACAGTGTGACACAAAACGGGTGGCATTGCCGAAGACCTCACAGCTAAATATGGAAAGAGGAGAAATATTTTTAAAATGTAAATAAAATGTGGAGCACCTATAATAAAAGCACAGCTATTAGGTGCTAATGATCCAGTTCACACTCAAGATGCCTAAGTTTGATCAGGTCAATCCTGCGATGTAACATGGACAGGCAGGCGTAATGTACTCACTGTCTGCAGTATGAACAACATGGTCCCACACAGACAGGTGACCCCATAGAAGCGCCTCTCCAGGTTAACAAATACCTTCACTCAGATACTTATGCTCAAATGCTGTTCGCTGTCAGACTCTGCAACAAAGTCCTTGCAGCTGACCCCACACACATAGACTAACAAACACACACATCCAATACACCATGGTAGTTTCTATGTGCAATATTAGTTCTTGTCAATCCCTGTCACTCCATTGCGTGCCTGTCCATATAGATATATCCAGTGTTGTACATATATTTATATATCCACTCTGTACATATATTTATATATCCACTCTGTACATAATATACATACACTCTATTTATACATACATATATCTATCTGTTTACATATACACACACATATATATATAAATATTTTTCAATATGCTCATCCAAATTTATGTTCCCAGATTGTTTGTATAGTGCACTTTTTATACTGTACTGTTGGTACAGTTTTTATTCTATTATTTTTAATTTTGCTACTCTTGTCTTGCACTGTCCACTTTTCTGCCGTGACGATGCAATTTTCCACTTGTGGGACTAATAAAGACAAATTTGCTGCGATCTCTGACATTTGGACATGCTTCACTAAGAACTGTGCTGAGAGTTTCACTCCAGGAGAACACATGACCATAGATGAACGGCTGTTCCCTACCAAGGTTCCTTGTCCATTCAAGCAGTATATCGTATCCAAGCCGGACAAATTTGGGATCAAGTTCTGGATGGCCTCAGATTTGGAGACCGAATATGTCTGCAATGCATCCCCTTACTTCGGAAAGGACCCCAGTCGTCAGAAGTGGGAGAGGCTGGCAGAGAACGTGGTCATGAATCTGATGGAGCCATTTTTGGATGATGAGAGAAATGTCACAACGGACAATTTCTTCACCTCACTGGCACTGTCACACAGACTGCTTCAGCGCAAAACAACGCTACTGGGCACGGTGAATAAAGTTCGGCATGAACTTCCTCCACTTGCAAAGGACACTGCACAGCGGGAGGAATTCTCCACGTCAGTGCTTTGCAAAGCCTAGCTAAGCTCAAAATAAATAAATCACAGGGCCCTGATGGCATCTTACCTATAGTTTTAAAAGAGATGAGGGATATTATTTGCCGACCTTTAACTTTAATATTCCAGAAATCGTTATCTGCGGGTGTGGTACCTTCTGATTGGAAGCATGCCAACATAACGCCCATATTCAAAAAAGGGGATAGAAGTAATCCAGCAAACTATAGGCCAATCAGTTTAACTAGCATTACTGGAAAAATAATGGAAGCTATAATTCAAGTGAAAATGGTAGATTACCTAGATGCAAATAACATTATAAAGGATAGCCAACATGGATTTAGGAGAGGTAGATCCTGCTTAACGAATCTACTTGAGTTCTTTGAGGAAGCTACAAGTGAAATTGATCACAAAAAGGCCTATAATGTGATTTACTTAGATTTCCAGAAGGCCTTTGATGTTGTCCCCCACAAACGGCTCTTGTTAAAGCTTAAAGCTGCAGGGATTTTAGGAACTGTGGCAGTTTGGATCAAAAACTGGCTAACTGACAGGAAGCAGCGAGTAGTTATTAGAGGCACAATGTCACAGTGGCCCTCCGTTCATAGTGGGGTACCGCAGGGTTCAATTTTAGGACCACTATTGTTCCTAATTTACATTAATGATATTGACACAAATACATACAGTAAATTGGTTACATTTGCAGACGACACCAAGGTGGGCGGTGTAGCAGATACTGATCTAGCAGCAGAGAGGCTTCAAAGGGATCTGGATTTAATTAGCGAATGGGCTGATACTTGGCAGATGAAATTTAACACAGATAAATGTAAGGTAATCCATGCAGGGAGCAGAAATATAAAGTACAGATATTTTATGGGTTCCACTGAAATAAAGGTAGCTGATTACGAGAAAGATCTAGGTATGTATGTTGATGCTTCCATGTCCCACTCTCGCCAGTGTGGGGAAGCAATAAAAAACGCCAATAGAATGTTGGGTTATATCTCTAGGTGTGTGGAGTTTAAGTCAAGGGAGGTGATGTTACACTTATATAATTCCTTGGTAAGACCCCACCTAGAATACTGTGTGCAGGTTTGGTCACCATACCTCAAGAAGGACATTGCTGCTTTAGAAAAGGTGCAACGAAGAGCTACGAGAATGATTCCTGGTCTTAGAGGAATGTCTTATGAGGAGAGGTTAGCGGAACTGAATCTGTTTAGCCTTGAGCAAAGGAGACTAAGGGGGGATATGATTCAGGTCTATAAGATTCTAACGGGTCTGGATGCTGTTCAGCCAAACTACTATTTCAATATTAGTCTAAATACCAGAACTCGTGGCCATAAGTGGAAATTAGCGGGAGAACATTTTAAAACAAATTTGAGGAAGCACTTCTTTACACAGCGTGTAGTTAGAGTATGGAATAGTCTTCCTGCTAGTGTAGTGGAAGCTAAAACCATGGGTTCCTTTAAATCAGAGCTAGATAAGATTTTAACAACTCTGAGCTATTAGTTAAGTTCTCCCCAAACGAGCTTGATGGGCCGAATGGCCTCCTCTCGTTTGTAAATTTCTTATGTTCTTATGTTCATATGTGGGCAGTGTGGTGGCACAGCGGTTTCTGCTGCTGCCTCACAGTGAGAAGGTCCTGGGTTTGATCCCCGGGTTGAATGCCCGTTGAGGCTTTCTTTGTGGATCTTGCATGCTCTCCCCGTGTTCGTGTGGGTTAGGGCTAGTTAAGTCTTTGTTCCAAAAGGTCCAGTTGAATTCTGTACATTTTTTGGAAGCTGTGCAGTTGTTACCTAAGGTTATTAAGGTTATTTGTCCGAAGTTGGAGACTAATTTGCTTACTGTATTTTTTCCATTTCAATAGGTAATGTGCTGAAATAATGAAAAAGCAAAATAAACTATCTTGCCACCTGATCTTTTTGTCTTTTTATGTGGTACATATAGATAACTGGTCCTTCCAAAACCAGACAAGGCTTGTTTAGTTATAGCTTAAAAACCTTCAAATTACAGGTTAAATTAAATGTTTTACAGGATATTTAAAATTGACAGTTTTCCATTTTTTTTCACAAAAATATTTAGTGATTTAACAACTTATTTTTACAGATAATCATTCAACCTTGAAAAATGTTATTAAACTTACTTAATGTGATAGAAAACTTACAAAACCTGTTGAAGTATGGCATAAATTTGTATTCCTATCAGTTAAAGTTACTGTATTTTAACAGATTTTAACCATCTTATCTGAAAATATTTTTCACCGTTAACAGGTTTTGTCTGGCAGACTTTTGACTTATTTTACAGATTTTTTTACAGTGTGATAACACAGAGAGTTACCTAGAATAAAAGTCTGGACCTCTCAGTTTGGTGAGTAAAGAAAATCTCTTTTATTCCAGCAATTCCAACAAACGCTCCCGTCACACTCTGGCGCTCGGTACCAAGTACCCCGAGCACACAGAGCAACCAGTTGATAAAGCATAACTCCCAATTCCCTATAAGGACTTCTAAGTCCTGATTGGTCACAAAACACCAACAAATGGAGCTCAAACGTAGAGCAGTGTTCAAAACAATCTCTTCTTGCCTAAAGCCTAAGACATAACAGACCCAATATGCCTCCCCTCCCGGGCCTACCAATGTCCAATTTTTCTTCTACACTCCCCCCTTTTGAACACGTGAGATCCGCGCTGTTCACAAATAATCAGAGTCCACGGTGTAGTAGTCCTCTGGACGAAAGCGCAACGGGCAGAAGTGGGCCGGTGGCGGTTGGATGGAACACGAGTCACCAGCGGTGTTGGTGTTGCTGGTGACATTGATGACGACCGGGGGCTGAGGTCCATAGAGCCAGGCAGGAATGGGAGGATCATCCACGTATGGAAACCAACATTCTTTCCCCACTATAGCACAAACACCACCTTTCTCAGCTAATAGGAGATCCAATGCCTCACGGTTTTGCAGAGCTACCTGCTTCGCTGTGGATAATTCACCTTTAACGGCCTTTACAGTGTCAAGTGTCTGACTGGTCACTTTTTCAACTGCAGTCTGCAGGGCAGCCACCTCTGTCTGAAGGTCTGCTACACCAAGGGATGGAATAAACCCCAAACCATTGCTCAGTTCGACTAAGAGACCGTCTGCTCCGTGAATAGGCACGCAGTCAGCAGAGCAGCCATGACGGACAAAGAGCCGGAGCATGTTTGATTTAGGACTGCCATATCATGATTGGTGTACGGAATCCCGTAGATTCCACACAATTGTGACCTTCTCGGGGGCCAGTCTTGAAGGAACCACCAGGGTCGGACACGCGTCTGCAGTGGACCCGATGGACCCAGGCGTCGATTCCCTCCACTTTCACTGCGTGAGGGGTCACCATCAGGACCTGGTGTGGTCCCCTCCATCTCGGCGTGGTCCATCTCTTCCCTCTCAAGTCACGAACTAACACCCAGTTCCCTGGTTCGAGCGGTGTCACAGCTTGTAATGGGTTACCGTCCGCATTCCTCCAATTGGCACGAACCTGGTCCCAGGCTGCACCTATCGCTCACCGCAGACCTGTGAGATAAGTCAGAAAATCCCCATCCACGGTCTCCAGTGTAACATATCGTGAGGGAGACAAAACACGCATCGGCCTTCCTGCATCGACCCAGGGCAGGCCTGTCGTCTCTGAAATTTTGGCCAATTTCCGTTTCAGCGTTTGATTTGCCCTCTCCACCATCCCTCTAACCTGAGTTCGCCACAGCATGTTTTGGGACTGTGGGGGGAAACCCCATGATGACACGGGGAGACTGGGGCATAAACAGCCACCACACGGTCCTTGACAGAGACAAACCTATTATCAACGGCATGGACTCCAAGACAGCTGAAGGTCCATCTCTGCTGCAGCCTTCTTCCACCTTCACAGCCGTTGTTGTGATCCACCTGCATGCCTGGACACAATCCTCCGCCTGCTCCGCTGTTGAGTTCTTTCTTGAGTCGCGCTTTGTCTGGCACCTCCCCCTCAACCTTACCGCCAAGGGTGACCCTACCAGGAGCGTGGCTCCAGACGGTATCGCTCTCGGGATCTTTGGCACACGCAAGCCTCCCCACCACGACAAGGTGGCGACTCTCCGGAGAAGACACACACAGGCACACAGACAGGTACACCGACAGGCACGCATGCACGCACACAGGCATGCATACAGGTACATACACAGTCAGGGACGCACGCAGACACACACAGACACACACAGGCACGCACGCACAATTGCACGCAGGCAGGGACGCACACACGCAAGCACACAGGCATGCACAGTTACACTTGCACACACACACACACAGGCATACATACAGGCATGCACACACATGCACAAAGGCACGGACACACACACAGGCACGCACGCAGACACACACAGGCACGCACGCATACACAGGCACGCATGCAGACACATACTGGCACGCAAGCAGACACATACAGGCACGCACGCACGCACAATTGCACGCAGGCAGGCACGCACACACGCAGGCACACAGACAGGTACAGACACACGCATGTACATGGGCATGCACAAGAACACAGGCAAGCGCACACACACAGGCCCACAAACACGCACGCACGCCCACAGGTACGCACACAGGCAGGCACGCACGCAAGCACACAGGCATGCACAGTTACACTTGCACGCGCACACACAGGCATACATACAGGTAGGTACGCACACACACCAGCATGCAAGCACGCACACCTAAGCTAGGTATCCTTAACCCAGGACTTCCAAACATAAGCAAAACAGTTACATTACTATTAGTTAGCATTATTATTAGTAAGATTCCCTTTACATTGCATAATAGATAAGAAATAAATGGATGTAGAGAAGAAACATGTTTACAATTTAAAGTATTTTAGAGATGCTGTAAGTATGAAGGTGAATGGTTCAATGGGGCAAATTCAAATAAGAGGCTGAGAAGGATGTTCAGCTTCAGCCACCGGCTCTCGTGGTTGGCAGTGGGATCTAATTTTGCCGGTTCTTTCCTTTCTTCTGTTTCCCATGCCCTGCTTGCAGGGGCACCTTCACCACATTGCCAATTGATGTGGACACCTTCACACTGCCTGCTTCTGGATCATTTACATTGAGGTGTTCCACTGATAATTTATCCACTTTAGTTTCAGCAATGTCCCAATTAACAGCATTCAGCTGGAATTCACTGTCTGCAACTTCTATCTCTACATCCATAATTTCCAATTCAACTGCTGAATCAAAACCCCTCTCTGCAGTCTCCTCCAATTTCACTGCTCCAATCTGTACTTCTACTATTTCAAAATTAACATTACTTTGATCTAAATATTCAAGATCAAACTGGTAGAGGTCTACCAGTACAGCTCCTACCTTCAGCCTGTCTTGGTGGTCGTCTGCAGGCTTTATGGAGATTGTCCTTTTATTTAGCACAAAGGCCTCCAACCCATGTGCATCTAACCGCTTATCCCTCCCAGGCTGGTTGGTGGGTGCAGTTACTGGGAAGCACTCTTCTCCATCGCCCCAGCAGATGATCTCCTCCCACTTGTCCCAGGCTGCCCAATACACATCATCCGTCCAGCTAACTGCCTTGGCAATTGGCTTTCGGGTGTGTGACACGATGGAACCGTCAGCCTGGTCAGAGGGTGATTCTGCTGGGGAGCACAGCTCTTCCTCTTCTCCCCAGTCAATCACCTCTCCCCACTTGTCCCAGGTCGCCCAGTACTGGTCGTCGCTCCAGCTGACAGCTTTAGCCATTCTTCTAATTCTGAATGAGGAAAAACAACATACAGGCAATGCAATGGAGCTGTCAGTCACTCCAGACACATAGAATACAGGTCTGCACAGACCCACACCTTTGCAATCAACAGCCGCATTACTGTATAGGAAACTAGCTATCTTTCACATAGAATTAAAAAAAAAACAGAAGCCTGGGACAATTTAAATTTTATTTAATAGCAATATACCGATTTCAGTCACCAGACAAAGTTTACCAGTTTCGCTACACTGCCTTTATTTGTGGTTGTTGCAACACATCCGCCCTCTCCTGGTCTGGTGGAATATCACTGCTGTAGGCAGCACCGACCGCAACCATCCGCATCCGCAGCGGAACGTAACATGAAAGCGCGGGAAGGCGTACGCGGAAAAGGGACATATCAACTAGACTTTGCGGCACAGGAAACTAGCCGACTTGCATATAAAATTTAAATGTAATTAACACAGCAGCCCAGAACAATATTCACTTTATTTAATAGCAATATACTGATTTTACTCACAATCAAGCGCAAATTTACTCAAGCGCAGGGAAGCACACGCGGAAAAGTTTAATATCAACTTAGAAACATTTTAATATACATGCAAATTTGACAGATACTAAAGTGTAAGATAATTAACATAATAAAACGGGAGCAGACATTTTTCCTACCTCGCCATCTTGGTCCAGAAACGGAAGTGAAGCTGCGTGTTTCAAACTTGCAGCGTCCCACGTGCCGAGACGTCCAATGTAACCAAGCAATGCAGCGATAACATAATTAAATAATAACATAACAATAATTATAGTAGTTGTATATAATAATAATAAGAATAGAATTTTATAAGACGAATCGTACAGCGATACCGATACATATTGATATCGGTATGCTGAACAAGGTTATGCCACACAAGCCTCCTACAATTCAAGAACCTGAAGTTAGTTTAATTCACAATTTATCCGTTTACATTTTACCGTGACTGAGCACGATTGCCCCCCCCCCAAACAGGAAGGTTTGCGCAGTCGCACAGCAGAAAGAAATTCCTGATTAATGCCCTTATTTTGTGGCTTATTTGGAGTCGTTTTGGGCACGACGATCGACACACATAGATTTATTAAGTATGCAACGCAGTGATTTTAATTCATTCATGCTGCAATTATAAGAAGATACTTCTATACTTAATTATCTTTGAGTTGTAAATGAAAATCCCGCTGCATGGGATACCGATATTGAAAAGGTACTGTGGTACCGCGTTTTTGAAAGCCGTTCCGTACGTATTACATTTCTTAATTAGTACTGAGATTATATTATACCGATCAGAATAACACACTCTGATTTAGAGCGCATGCCTAGAACAGAATTACATGATGTTCTCCGCTAGCCCATAAATTCAACAGACTGTTTCCACGGAAAGTAAGCAATTATACTTGCTGTTTTTACGTGCATGCAGTTACAGTTATAACTGTATATGTACAAGTAGCATTTATGCTGTTTCTTGAATGTGAGCTAATACATAAACTAAACCCACCGCTGCAAAAACATTCTAGCTTTAATTCTGTCATGCATATTTTTTATTTGTTTGCATTGTCCGGTTTTGTTCATAATTTGTAATATCCCGAATACTGTAAAGCCAATTTCAGATAACTAGATATGTTGATCTAATGCCTTTTCAGATTTTCAAATTACTTTGTTTTCAAAACAACATGGATATTGTGATTTAGGAGCGTATTTAAAGTACAAAAATAGCCTATCTTCCTATTACCTGCCTGATAGACACACTGTCCTATGACTGACTGACCACATTTAACTGGTCAGTATGAGCCTAGTTGGACCTGTTTACAGCGCCCTCCACAATTATTGGCATCCCTTGTAAAGATTTGTGAAAAGGGTTAGAAAAAAATCCACCTTTTGGTGAAGCAGCTTCATGTCACACTGAAAAAATGAGAAAAATCCATCGTTTCATTAACATAAATTTATTCCAAGGAAAAATCCCTTCATCAAGAAATAATTATCTTTAACAAAACACATGTGCCACGATTATTGGCACCCCTGGAAATGATAGTGAACACAATGTAACTGAAGTATGTTTCCCCTTTAATTTGCACATCTTTGAGTTGATTGGAGTGAAGAGGAACCTTCAAGCTGTAATCCATGACTTCCTAGTTATCAGGGATACGAACATGAGGTGACACAGAGCCCAAATTCCCTTAGTCATCCATCAACATGGGAAAGGTAAGAGAACATACAAACCAAATGAGGGAGAAGTGTGTTGACCTTCATAAGTCAGGAATTGGGTATTAAAAAATAGCTACTTGCCTTAAAATGCCCATTTCTACTGTTAGGGCAATAATAAAAAAGTGGACAACAACTGGAAGCCCCCTGGAAGAGGACCCAAGATTGTTTTTCCCCACTTACAGTGAGGAGGATTGTAAGAGAGGCAAAAAATCCCCAAGGATGACTGTTGGTGAATTACAGGATCAAGTAAAATCTTAAGGTTACCACGTCTCTAAAAAACTATCAGACGCCCCCTTTGTGCTAACAGATTATTTGGAAGGTGTGTCAGGAAAAAGCTTTTTTTTGTCCTTCACAACAGTCAGACGACACATCAGGACAACATGCATGACGCATATCGACATATTTTTGGCACAAATGGAACCCCATACTTACGCATTTAGTCTGTCAGCAATCTTTTGCCAAGCCTTTTCCCTGGCTTTATGTACAGCTACAGTGTTCCCTTTTTTAGTTATTGCATCCTTGTACTCCTCATATAACTCCAAGATTATAATGCATTGACATATACATGCAAAGTGAATACAGTATTTTTGTTAACGTTATAATGTGCTGAAATAATGAAAAAGCAAAATAAAAAGACCAGGTGGCAAGATAGTTTATGTGGTACATATAGATAACTGGTCCTTCCAAAACCAGACAAAGCTTATGTTTAGTTATAGCTTAAAAACCTTCAAATTACACATTAAATTAAATGTTTTACAGGGTATTTAATTAAAATCGACAGTTTTCCTTTCTTTTTTTTAGCAAAAATATTTAGTGATTTAACAACTTATTTTTACACAGATAATCATTCAACCTTGAAAAATGTTATTAAACTTACTTAATGTGTTAGAAAACTTACAAAACCTGTTGAAGTATGGTATAAATTTGTATTCCTATCAGTTAAAGTTACTGTATTTTAACAGATTTTAACCATCTTATCTGAAAATATTTTTCACCGTTAACAGGTTTTGTCTGGCACCCCTGCTGCCAGACTTTTGACTTATTTTACAGATTTTTTTACAGTGTGATAACACAGAGAGTTACCTAGAATAAAAGTCTGGACCTCTCAGTTTGGTGAGTAAAGAAAATCTCTTTTATTCCAGCAATTCCAACAAACGCTCCTGTCACACTCTGGCACTCGGTACCAAGTACCCCGAGCACACAGAGCAACCAGTTGATAAAGCATAACTCCCAATTCCCTATAAGGACTTCTAAGTCCTAATTGGTCACAAAACACCAACAAATGGAGCTCAAACGTAGAGCAGTGTTCAAAACAATCTCTTCTTGCCTAAAGCCTAAGACATAACAGACCCAATATGCCTCCCCTCCCGGGCCTACCAATATCCAATTTTTCTTCTACACTCCCCCCTTTTGAACACGTGAGATCCGCGCTGTTCACAAATAATCAGAGTCCACGATGTAGTAGTCCTCTGGACGAAAGCGCAACGGGCAGAAGCGGGCCGGTGGCGGTTGGATGGAACACGAGTCACCAGCGGTGTTGGTGTTGCTGCTGACATTGATGACGACCGGGGGCTGAGGTCCGTAGAGCCAGGCAGGAATGGGAGGATATTCCTCCCATTCCCATAATATGCAAACTCCACACATGGAACCCTGGCAGAAACTCAAACCCAGATCCCAGAGGTGTGAGGTGACAGTGCCAACCACCATCACCGTGCCACCCACCCCTGGGAACAAACTGAGGTTAACTGGAATTACCAAGTTGACCATAGGTGTGAATGGTGCACAAAGGCAGGCAGGCAGGCAAACAGACAGGCACACACACAGGCACGTGCGAACACAGGCAAGCACACAGGCAGGCACACACACAGGCAGGTATGCAGAGACAAAGGCACGAACGCACGCAGACATGCACACAGGCACGCACGAACATAGGCAGGCACACACACAGGCAGGTACGCTGAGACAAAGGCACAGACACATGCAAACACGTACACAGGCATGAATGCGCGCAGGCAGGCAGAAACGCATGCACGCACACATTAACGCACACAGACATGGACGGACACAGGCAAGCAAGCACACAGGGATGCACGCACGCACACTGGCATGCATGCACACAGGCATGGAAGCACAGAGGCACACACACGTGCACGCAAGCAAACGTGCACGCAAGCACACGTGCACGCAAGCACACGTGCACGCAAGCACACGTGCATGCACACGTGCAGATAAGCAGGCACGAACGCACACACGTACTCAGGCACGCACACAGGCAAGCACGCGCCACGCACGTAGCCACGCAAGCACACAGGTATGCACGCACGCACACAGGCACTCCCGCACACATGCACGCAAGCACACAGGTACGCAAGCACACAGGCAGGCACGCATGCCAGCACACAGGCACAGAGACACGCACACACATAAGCACACAGGCAGGCAGGCACGCAGGCAGTCACACACACACAGGCACGCACACGTGAAGGCACATACACAGGCACGAAAGCACTCAAGCACAAAGGCACACACGCATGTAGGCATGCACACTGGCATGAATTCACACAGGCACGCACAGACACGAATGCACATAAGCACGCACACATACAGGGACGCCCACACATACACGTGAAACCACAAACGCGCACACACAGGCAGTTATGCACATAGGCATGCAAGCACACAGACACGCGCACACACAGGCACGCACACACGCATGCAAGCACACAGGCACAGAGACACGCACACACACAAGCACGAAGGCAGGCACACAGGCAAGCACGAACACAGGCACACATGCACAAAGGCACACACGCTTGCACGTAGGCACGAACACACAGGCACGCATGCAGGCAGTCACGCACACACACATGCAGGCACGCATGCACGTACACAGGCATGCATGCATGCACACAAGCTCACAGGCAGGAATGCACACAGGCATGCACGCACATTGGCACATACACAGGCACGCACGCACATTGGCACATACACAGGCACGCATGCAGGCACACACACAGGCATGCACGCAGGCTCACAGGCATGCACATAGGGACACATGCATGTAAACACACAGGCACGCACGCAGGCTCATACACAGGCACAAAGGCACTCAAGCACAAAGGCACGCAGACACACAGGCACGCACGCACACAGGTAGGCACTTACACAGGCATACACGCATGCACACATGCTGGCAGGCAGGCATGCACACAGGTACGCACGCATGCAAGCACGCCACAGGCACGCAAGCTCACAGGCAGGTATGCACACAGGCACGCATGCACAGACACGCACTCACGCATGAAGGCAAGCACACAGGCACGTACAATAGCATGTGCACAGGCACGCACGCCCACAGAGCCACACACACACAGGCACGAATGCACTCAAGCACAAAGGCATTCACACAGGCATGCATGCACACAGAAAGGCGCTTACACACAGGCACACACGCATGCACACAGGCACGCACACAGGCAGGCATGCACACATGTGCGCACAGCGACACCCAAGCACAAAGGCATGCATGCATGCACACAGACATGCTTCAAGCAGACAGGCAAGCACACAGGCATTTACAGGCACACACGGGTATGAATGCACACAAGAACGCATGCAGGCACACACACGGGCACGAACGTACACATGCACTCAGGCACGTACACACGCAAGCAAGCATGCAGGCACACAGGCAGGCACACAAGCGACACAGGCACGAACGCAGGCACACACGCAGACAGCCAGGTATGCACGCACACAGGCAGGCATGCAGGTACGGCCACAGGCACTCACACAGGCACACACACAGGCATGAACGCATGCACGCACTGAGGCACACACACACACACACAGGCACGCACGCACACAAAAACTCTACAAAAACTCTGGTTCTAAGCTAGGTGTCCTTAACCCAGGACTTCCAAACATAAGCAAAACAGAGTTACATTATTATTATTATTATTATTCATTATTATTAGCATTAATAAGATTCCCCTTACATTGCTAATAGGAAAGACATAAATGGATGTAGGGAAGAAACATGTTTACAATTTAAAGTGTTTTAGAGATGTTGTAAGTATGTATGTGAAGGGTACAATGGGGCTAATCCCACAATGATTTAAAACAATTTGACAAATTCAAATAAGAGGCTGAGAAGGATGTTCAGCTTCAGCAATCGGCTCTCGTGGGGTCTAATTTTGCCATTTTTTGCCTTTCTTCTGTTTCCCATGCGTTGTCTGCAGGGGCACCTTCACCACATTGCCATTTGATGTGGACACCTTCACACTGCCTGCTTCGAGATCATTTATGTTGAGGTGTTCCACTAATAATTTGTCCACTTTAGTTTCAGCAATGTCCCAATTAACAGCATTCAGCTGGAATTCACTGTCTACAACTTCTATCTCCAAATCCATCATTTCCAATTCAAATACTGAATTAAAACCCCTCTCTGCAGTCTCCTCCAATTTGACTTCTCCAATTTCTATTCCTACAATTTCAAATTTACCATTACTTTGATTTACATCATCAAGCTCAAACTGGCAGAGGTCGACCAATACGGCTTCTATTTTCAGCCTGTCTTGGTGGTCGTCTGCAGGCTTTATGGAGACTGTCCTTTCATTTAACACAAAGACCTCTAACCCATGCACGTCTAACCCCTTATCCTCCCCAGGCTGGTTGGTGGGTGGAGTTGCTGGGGAGCACTCTTTTGCTTCACCCCAGCAGATGATTTCATCCCATTTGTCCCAGGCTGCCCAATACACATCATCCGTCCAGCTAACTGCCTTGGCAATTGCCTTTCGGTTGTGTCACACGTTCAAACTGTCAGCCTGGTCAGAGGGTGATTCTGCTGGGGAGCACAGCTCTTCCTCATCTCCCCGGTCAATCACCTCTCCCCACTTGTCCCATGTTGCCCAGTACTGGTCATCACTCCAGCTGACAGCTTTCGCCATTCGTCTGATTCTGAATGAGGAAAAACAACATACAGGTAATGCAATGGAGCTGTCAGTCACTCCTGACACATGGAATACAGGTCAGGACTGATTGGCTGAAGAGTCCTCACACCTGGGTTTGAACAGCTGACCTACAGGTTATCCCAAAAACCTGCATACACACCGGCCCTTTGCGGATAAGATTGGTCACCCCTGTTTTAGGGGTTAGGGTAAGGATTTTAGGGTTTTTTTTGGGGCTAGCGTTAGGGCTATCTATTAGCACTGTCCTCCTGACTCTCGGGCTTTTGTTTGGTGTGCATGTGTTATTTCCTTTAGCCATTTAGGATTAGTAGGACCTCATAATCATAAAAACCAAACATTTTTTTGAACAATTAATAGTTTTAAACAAAAATGATGTCCTTATATGAGGACGTAGGGTCTCAGGAGGTTAAGGTAGCCTAACTCGACAAAGTACTGTAGCTCAACTCGACAGAACACCGGAACCATCCGCATCTGAATGTAACATGAAAGCGCAGGAAAGCACATGCAGAAAACTTAAATATCAATACGAAACTATAGCTAACTTGCACATAAAATTTTGATAGAATTAACGCAGTAGCCCGAAACAGTAAACATATTTTAATATACATGCAAGTTTGACAGATACTAAATAATAAGATCATTTATACGATAATATGGGAGCAGAAACTTAACGTACCTCGCCATCTTGGTCCAGAAATGGAAGTGAGGCTGCGTGTTTCAAACTGGCAGCGTACGTCCCACATGCCATATGATGTACACTACTGATTGATAATTGGCGTCCAATTTGTTTGCTGAATAATGATTATAAGATATTTGCCATGCTATTGGCTAAAAGACTTAAGTTAGTATTAAACTCAGTTATTGAAGAAACCCAGTCAGGTTTTATGGCAAACAGACATATTACAAATAATATCAGACTAGTTTTGGACATTTTGGATTACTCAGATTTAGTGAATGATAATGGATTCATCTTGTTTTTAGATTTTTACAAAGCGTTTGATACTGTAGAGCATCAATTTATTTTGCAATCCTTACAAAAGTTTGGTTTTGGTAGTTATTTCTGTACGGCTGTTAAAACTCTTTATAAAAATGGTAATAGCTCTATTAAACTAATGGGGGGGACATCTCCTAGATTTAATCTGTTTAGAGGTATTAGGCAGGGTTGTCCTCTGTCTCCGTACCTCTTTCTTTTAGTGGCCCAGCTCATGGCGAACCATATTAAATCTAGCTCTGTGCAAGGTCTTAACCTTTTTGGCAGAGAGCTGATCATGACACAGCTGGCAGATGACACTGCTTTATTCTTGAAAGATGAAAACCAAATTCCTGTTGTCATTGAAGTAGTCAGGGAGTTCTCTAAGGCTTCTGGCTTATGTTTGAATGTAAATAAGTGCGAAGTTTTGGCCATTAAGGAATGCTCTAGATCTGACATTTATAACATTCCAGTAAAAAATGAAGTCCGTTATTTAGGGATTTTAATTGCTAAGGACCAACAAAGTCGCTCACTTCTAAATTTCAATCCTATTATACAAAAAACTCAAAGAAAATTAAACCAATGGCTCTCAAGAGACTTGTCATTGAGAGGTAGAGTATTGCTTACAAAAGCAGAAGGAATTTCTCGGTTGACTTATGCAGCTTTGGCTCTACATCTTGATGGTAAGATGTTAAAAGAGATTGATAAAATGCTTTTCAACTTCTTGTGGAAAAATAGGATCCATTATTTAAAGAAGAGTGTTCTTATGAATTCTTATGAAAATGGGGGTCTTAATTTTCTTGATTTTTGTACTTTAAATAACACTTTTAAGATTAATTGGCTAAAGAATTTTTTTCAACATCCTACCTCCATTTGAA
This sequence comes from Paramormyrops kingsleyae, assembly GCF_048594095.1. Classification (NCBI taxonomy): domain Eukaryota; kingdom Metazoa; phylum Chordata; class Actinopteri; order Osteoglossiformes; family Mormyridae; genus Paramormyrops; species Paramormyrops kingsleyae. The sequence goes on along the minus strand of NW_027325965.1, from coordinate 2,097,004 downwards.
ATGTTATACCTTTTCATATTCTATCTCAGTTAGGTGGCTTGCATTTTTTTCTTGTCTGCAATTATGATATAGATAAAATTCCTGTTAAAATGTCTGCATTTCATCGCCAGGCTTTTTTGTCTTTGTCTCTCATCTACAAACATAATTTTTCTCCTCACAATTATTATATATGGAATAACAAGGACATTTTGTATAAGCATAAATCTCTCTTTATGAAGCAGTGGTTTGATAATAGTATTGTATTGGTGGATCAGCTATTTAATAAGGATGGTCTTCTCTTCACGTATCAGGAGTTCTTATCAGAATATAAAATTCCTATTCCTCCAGGGGATTATGCAAAAGTTTTTGGTGCAATACCTTCTGGTCTTAATATGCTATTTAAATCTCAGCAGAGAATTAGGGTTGCCCAACATCTGCCCTATATATCTTTGGTGCATACTTCTGTGGGTAAGATATGCTTTTCCATTGATTCTCGTAATAACAAAAGGGCTTTACGAAGTCTGTTTCAAAGAGATATTGTTACGATCCGCTCCGTTCGATCCCGATGTGTGCCACGCCCCCTCATTATCCACGTGTGCTTTCCCAATCGTGCCCAGCTGTTCCTTGTTATTTCGACTTGTCTTCTGTATTTAGTCCATGTCTGAGTCAGTCTTCCCCAGATCCGTCATTAATGTTTAATGGTGTCTTGGTCCCGTCCTGTCCGAAATAAACCCTTTTGCTTTCATTTTCGACTTGCCTCGCTTGCTTCCCGGCTCGCTCGATCACCCAACGTGACAGAATGACGGATCTCCTCAACGTGCCTCCGCGGATCGAGGACCAACGCCTCGATCTGCTCCAGGAGGTAATTTACTGGCTGTCCCAACCAGAGATCCAGGAGGATCCTGTGGCACGGGACTTAGCCAGCCGGAGCGGGACCCTCCTGGAGGAGGTCACCCCGCTCACGGAAGCGCACGTTTTCGCAGACGTACGCGACAACCTCCGGCAGGAGTATGAGCGGATAACGGAGAGGCGGCTCCAGCCGCTCACCCTCTCCGCGACAGCTTCGACTCGACCTACCAAGCCAAGCCGGAGGAGGCGCAAGGGGAGAAAGCAGGCAGAAGAACCGGCGATCTTTCTGAGGGCTTGCTCTCTCTCCGCTGCCGTCACCTCAAGCGTCATCACCGCTTCCAGTTTGCCGGTACCCCTCGCCAGCCCCGCCGATGAGATGCCGCCACCCTTGGCGGCTTATGACTTTCGGGCAGCACGCCTGTTTAATAGGGGGGCCAGGGCCGTTTGGGATGCCATTCCCCGGATCCCCAAGGCCCTAAAAGGGGCAGCGCCTGCACTCCCGGCGCCAACCCTGGCGCCTGTTATGGATCTGCCCGCGGCACCGCCCGCTACAGCCTCCGCCGCTCTGCCCGCGGCACCGCCTGCAGCACCAGCCGCTGAGGCCGCTGCTCTGCCCGAGGTGCCTACTGCGGGGCCCCCTGCTGGCCACGTGACGGTGGCGCCCGCCGAGGTGGCCCCTGCTGGCCGCACGCCTGAGGTACCTGCTGAGGTGCCCCCTGCTGGCCACGAGTCGGCGTTGCCCGCTGCCGCCACCACGCCGGCCTCACCGGTCTCGTCTGCCCTGTCCGCCTCACCAGCAACCCCTGCTGGCTATGAGGTGACAGTGCCCGCAGTCACCGCTACGCCTGCTGCAGCTGAAGCGACCCGCTTGTCTGCTGCTGCTGCCGCCGCTCTGCCCGCGGCACCGCCTGCTGCTGCTGCCGCTGCGATGCCCGCGGCACCGCCTGCTGCTGCTGATGCAGCTGCTGCCGCTTGGTCAGCGGCACTGCCTGTCTCGCCTGTCCTGCCTGTCCTGCCTGACCCGCCTGTCCTGCCTGTCCTGCCCGTTTCTGAACTGCCTGTCCTGCCTGTCCTGCCCGTTTCTGAACTGCCTGTTTCGCCTGTCCTGCCAGCTCCTGAACTGCCTGTATCGCCGGCTCCTGTCCTGCCTGTCTCACCGGTCCTGCCGGCGCCTGACCCTCCTGAGGTGGCCACGGTTACGTCCGAAGCCCGTCTGCCCGCCGCTTCTCTGCCTGAGCCAGCCGCCGGCCCCTTCTTCGGGACGCGCCTGGCCCTTAAAGGGGCAAGGTCCATTAGGGACGCTGTCCCGCTAGTTCTGCGATTTCGGACGCGGGCAAAGCCCCCCGTGGTTCCTGAGGCTGCAGCGCCCCCCGAGGTTCCTGAGGCGCCTGCAGCTCCCCCCGAGGCTCCTGAGGCGCCTGCAGCTCCCCCCGAGGCTCCTGAGGCGCCTGCAGCTCCCCCCGAGGCTCCTGAGGCGCCTGCAGCTCCCCCCGAGGCTCCTGAGGCGCCTGCAGCTCCCCCCGAGGCTCCTGAGGCGCCTGCAGCTCCCCCCGAGGCTCCTGAGGCGCCTGCAGCTCCCCCCGAGGTTCCTGTGTTGCCTGCTCCAGCTGCACTACCCCCCACTGGTCGCACGCCCGAGGCGCCTGCCGAGGTGCCCCCTGCTGGCCATGTGAGGGCGGTGCCCGCCAAGGCGCCCCCGGCTGGCTGCACGCCTGAGGTGCCTGCGGAGGTGCCCCCTGCTGGCTGCGTGACGGAGGCGCACGCCGAGGCACCCCCTGCTGGACTCACGCCCCAGGTGTCTGCTGAAGCGCCCCCTGCAGCTGCTGGCCGCACGCTCGAGGACGCCGCTGCGTCCGCAGCGCCCCCTGCGGCTGCTGGCCGCACGCCCACGGCGCCCTCTGCTGCTGATGGCCACACGCCCGGTCTGCCCGTCCTGCCCTGCTCGCCTGACCTGCCCGTCCTGCCCTGCTCGCCTGACCTGCCCGTCCTGCCCTGCTCGCCTGACCTGCCCGTCCTGCCCTGCTCGCCTGACCTGCCCGTCCTGCCCTGCTCGCTTGACCTGCCCATCCGGTCCTGCTCACCAGCAGCCACGCCCGCAGCTTCCCCTGCTGATGCTGCCGCGCTGCTTACGGCGGCCCCTGCGGACCGCTTGCCGGCCCTGCCTGTCTCACCGGTCCAGCCCGGCTCGCCTGTCGGCACTGCAGCCACGCCCGCGACTGCCGTCGCCGCTCTGCCTGCAGCACAGCCTACAGCTGGCTGCTTGCCCGAGGTGCCCACGGAGGCGCTCCCTGCTGGCCGCGTGATGGCGGCGGCCCCTGCTGGCCGCGTGATGGCGGCGGCCCCTGCTGGCCGCGTGATGGCGGCGGCCCCTGCTGGCCGCGTGATGGCGGCGGCCCCTGCTGGCCGCGTGATGACGGCGCCCCCTGTTGGCCGCGTGATGGCGGCGCCCCCTGTTGGCCACGTGATGGTGGTGCCTGTGGCTGCGTCTGCGGTTCCGGTGCTGCCTCCGCCTGCACCCACGCCCGCCGAGGTGCCTGCTCTGCCTGCGGCACCTCCTGCTGGCCACACACCCAAGCCCGTCTCGCCTGACCTGCCTGTCCTGTCCGGCCAGCCCTGCTCGCCGGTCCTGCCCGTCTCGCCTGTCCTGTCCGGCCAGCCCTGCACGCCCGCAGCGCCCCTGGCTGACCACTCTCCTGTCCTGCCCGTCTCGCCTGTCCAGCCGGCCCCGCCCTGCTCGTCTGTCCAGCCGGCCGCACCCGCGGCTCCACCCGCTGCTACGGCCATGCCCGCGGCCCCGCCTGAGGCCGCCGCTCTGCCCGCGGCCCCGCCTGAGGCCGCCGCTCTGCCCGCGGCCCCGCCTGAGGCCGCCGCTCTGCCCGCGGCCCCGCCTGCGGCCACGCCCGCGGCTCTGGCTGCCCCGCCTGTGGCCACGCCCGCGGCTCTGGCTGCCCCGCCTGCGGCCACGCCCGCGGCTCTGGCTGCCCCGCCTGCGGCCACGCCCGCGGCTCTGGCTGCCCCGCCTGCGGCCACGCCCGCGGCTCTGGCTGCCCCGCCTGCGACCACGCCCGCGGCTCCGGCTGCCCTGCCTGTTGCCTCTTTAGAGGCCTTGACTTCTGTCCGCCCGGCACAGACCTCCCTCTTGTCTCCCTTACCTCAGCGAGGCCGACAGACCCCGGGACCCCGCCTGTCCGTTTCCCGTAAGGGACGGGGACACAGGCGTCGGGTCCTGGTCCCACCTGCCCTAACCCCTGGCTCGCCCGTGCGCCCCCTGGCCGTGGCTCGGTGGCTGCCTGCGGGTCCAGCGGCTCCGGCCCGGCTGCCGCCTCCGGGCCCCCCCGCTTCGGCTGGTCGTCGGTTGGCGCCTTCCCTGGCTCCGGCTGCGCCTCCGCCTGCTGCGGCTTCCCCCTCCTGCCTGCCTGCACCAGTGTTCCCTCCTGCTCCTTCCTTGTTTCCTTTGTTGGTCCCTACGTCTGTCTCCTTGTCCCCTGTGTGGTCCCCTCCTGCTCCGGCCTCCCTTCCGCCTGTGGCCCCTGCGGCTGCCTTCCCTCGCCCGCCGGGGTTCCCTCGAGCTCGCCCTGTTCTTCCTCCTCCCTTTGTTCCGTCTCCTCGTCCCTTTGTTCCTCCTGTCTCGGTTCCTCGTCCCTCTGTGTCTTCTCCGTCCCCTCCTGGTCCCTTTGTCCCTCCGGTTTTTGCTGCTCGTCCCTCTGTGCCTCCAGTGTTCACTCCCGGCCCTTTTGTTCCTCCATTTTCTGTCCCCTCTCTGTCTCCTTTCTTTGTCTGCCTGTCCGCGTTCCCTGTCCTCTGTCAGGTTTTGTCGTTTTTCTGGTCCTTGTTCCTGTTCTGTGTCTCTGTCCTGTTTCCGGTGTCCCGTTAATGTTTTGCTTTTGTCTTCCAGATCCTGTTCCCCGGTCTCGTCCGTCGCCTCCTCTCAGGCGCGCCCGGTGTGCGCGCCTTTGGGGGGGGGTTCTGTTACGATCCGCTCCGTTCGATCCCGATGTGTGCCACGCCCCCTCATTATCCACGTGTGCTTTCCCAATCGTGCCCAGCTGTTCCTTGTTATTTCGACTTGTCTTCTGTATTTAGTCCATGTCTGAGTCAGTCTTCCCCAGATCCGTCATTAATGTTTAATGGTGTCTTGGTCCCGTCCTGTCCGAAATAAACCCTTTTGCTTTCATTTTCGACTTGCCTCGCTTGCTTCCCGGCTCGCTCGATCACCCAACGTGACAGATATTACAACTATACCTTGTGTGATCTCATACTGGAGTCAGTTTGTGGATGATGTGACTTGGAAGAAGGTCTGGCTTCTCCCTAATAAATATTTAATTACCAATAAAATTAAGGAAATTTATTTTAAACTTATTCACAGATTCTACCCAGCTAAATGGTTTATTAAACGACGGTTTAAAAAGGACATTGATATTACCTGTAACTTCTGTAATGAACACCCGGAATCTGTTGTGCATTTGTTTTGGCATTGCCCTGTTGTCACGAATTTCTGGCAAAACCTCTGTAATTTTATTTCTGAACGTATTGTTAAAAACTTTATTTTACTGTGGAAAAACGTATTGTTTGGTCTCACAGAAAATGACACATTTAAAAAGTCTCATGTTCACATAATTAACCTTATTATTTTGATGGCAAAATTTCATATTCATAAATGTAAATTTGCGAGTAGTAAGCCATGCTTTATTGCCTTTGAGAAAGAGTTCAAACAATACATCTGTTCGATTAAGTACTCTTCAAAACAAAAGGCAGTTAGGACTTTAACGGCTTGTTCTGTATTAGGAATCTTTATATAGATGATCTTTTTTTTTTTTTTTTTTTCTCTCTTCCCCCCTAGCGTTAAGCTCTATATTTGATGTTTTATATTGGACTTGTATGTCTGCTTGAAGTTAATAATAAAAAAAAAAAAAAAAAAAAAAAAAACATGCCATATGATGCCTAATACGTAACCAAGCAAAGCGGCCATAATGTGATTAAATAATAACATACCAATAATTCGCGTTGTTATGTAATAATAAGAACAGAATTCTATAAGATGAATTTTAAAGATTAGTATACAACAGCATAAAAATGATGACACTGAAAGTTTGATTAATCACACGATCAGCTCTGGATAATATCAAACAATGACTTAAAGAGACACGTGAAATGAAGTGATAAATACACGTGAAATATAAAGTGATATCGGTATGTCAAAACGTTATGTTACACACACCGCCCAACAATTCAAGAAGCTGTAGCTAGATTAAGGCCGTATTCACAATTTACCCGTGTGCCTTATACTGTAACCGAGCACGATTATCCCCGGCTGGTCTGCACTCTCCACATTGCACTTAATGATCCTGGCCTGAGCGATTTTTTGTGTTGAAGAAAACGAGCGAAGGGAAGTGCTGTGGCATAACTGACTGAAATTCATGATTAATGCCTTTATTTTACGGCTTATCTGGAGTCGTTTTCAGCACGATGTCACACATAGATTAATTGACTATGCAATGCAGCGATTTTTATTTATTGACATTTACCAAAGAGTTTTTGCAGACTAGCTGCATGTTATACCGCCATTGAAAAGGTACCATGCTACCGCATTTTTGAAAGCTGTTGTGTATTACATTTCATTAGTACAGGTGTTTTGACATTATAGCATACCTATCAGAATAGCACACTCTCAGTTAAAGCGCATGCGTAGAACAGAATTACATGTCCGCTAGCTCATAAATGTAGCATATTGCTGCAAGAATTTTCGACAGAAAGTAAGCAATTATGCTTTCCGGTTATTACGTGCAGTTACAGTTATAATAATAATTGATACTTTTATTGATCCCTGTGGGGAAATTGTCTTCTTTACACCTCCCTCAATTTGCTCTTTATAAATCAAGCACTATGTGAAAGACAGTCACCTGTGTGGGCCCCCAGGAAGCTGGGTGTTAAGGGCCTTGCTAAAGGACGTGCTGAGGTTGGGTTTGGACCGGTGACCTTCTGATTACAGGCACAAGGACTTAGCCCATGTACTGAGCCACACCCCCCCCCCCCCCAGTTGTGTATTAGTAGCATTTATGATGTTTCTCTAATGTGAGCTAGTACATAACCCAGCTAGTACCAACCGTTGCAACAATACTCTAGTTTTCTGTCATACTCATTGTTTTATTTTCTTGCATTGTCCATTTTTGTTCATAGTCTTTAATATTCCAAATAACGACAATTTCAGATAACTACTGGAACAATGAGTTCTGGAGGGGAGCAAGCTCCGTTACATGCTATAGATATGTTGATCTGATACCTTTCCGTATCAGATTGTTACCACTGTTAAAAACCACAGGTATTTTATTCTGATTGTATGTATTTCCTTATTAGGACACATTAGTTACTCCTGTTAAAAAATCAGTTTATTCTGACATTGTAAATTTCCTGAAGAGTTTACCCTCTTTAAAATGATGGAGTTCCACTTGTGCCAAAAATATGCTGATATGCATATGAGCTTTCCGTTTCTGCCAAAAATATGTAAACAGCACACAGTCCATGTCGGCTGAGCATGTGACAAAGCATTTGTCTGTGACGACTCTATTTTGTCAATGAGTTTGTCTGTGGAGCCCCTGAAGGAACCAAAAGGTGTCTGCTAATTAGATACCCAGGAATAAACTGTGTGGCCCCTGCCCAAGCATTGCTGCCCAAACAGCAGTCTCCTCCTTATGCCGCCGAGGGAGGAGTAGCAACTGGTTCCCCTGCCCCTTCCCCTCTCCCCCCTGCAGATGAGGATCATAACCATTCAGCGCCCGACTCCACCTCCTTATCAGTGACGACGTGCCGCGGTCAAAAACTCAGGCAGTAGGACGAGGCAGAAAAAATTCTTGCCCCTATGTTGTTATTTACAAATCCTCAAGAGGGAGATAACTTTGGTCATCTGACACTGTAGATGAAGGAGTTGAAGGACATTGTCAGTGACCTGCTGGATCCCAGGCAGAACAGACCTCGCTATGTGGCAGCCCTTCTGATACAGGTCGCCCCGCACATGGACTGGATGATGATGCATCAGTTTAAGCAGGAGCCTAGTAAATCCTGCGAGTGCTACACCGAACGACTGATGGCAGCTTTCTCCAACTACAGTGGGATGGACCGCCCAGCGAACCAAGAGTGTATGTGATGTAAAATACACTAAGAGAGCTCAGTTCCTTTAAAGAGAGGTACTTATAATACTCTGTATTAGTTTTCGTGAGCTGTCCTCTTAAAAAGTACAACACCAGTACTCCATATTCAAATTGTCCCATGAAAAACTACAACCTCCAAACATCAAACTACATGCTTCTATGTCACCTACACTTCAGACTTCATCCTCAAAATCAAAGCAGTATTAACACAAGCAACATCCATCACTTAAAGCCAATATAAGTCTGCTACAACTGGACTTATATCTAAGCAAAACAAACATTTTATGTTCAAGTTTTCTTAAAACTACTGAAACAAATAAATGGCTGCCCTACAGTTCCGCTATTTTGTTTGTCACCCTGAATTATGTCCTTCATAGTGTGGAAAAAACCGAAGGCTGAGGAATGTTACGTAACACAGCTAGAATGCAATAACTCTCTCTGGTGTAATTCACTGTGTGGTCTTAAGTGTGGTGTCTTCTTCATAACACTCCCTAACTCTTGTATTCACGACCATGAGATAGGGTGGGCTGCTTTTCTTCCTTGCTTTGGCTAGTATTCCTCCCTTTCCTCCCCAGCCTTGGTTGGTGGTTCAGGCAGCATCACCTTGTTTTAGTAGACCCAGGTGCCATACATTTTGAAAGTAGGCTCAAGTGCACAAAATGTTCTAGCAGAAGTCTTAGACAAACTCTGAATTACAAAGTAATCTGACTCCTTCTGAAGCTGTGAGAAATTGTTCATCTGTATTTGCTGCATTGTCACTTGTTGATCTGCGTGTGCCCTGCTCCAGCAGTAAAGGGGAGATCGCGTGCAGAGCTGGTTTTCTGTAGGTCTGAGTAAAAATAAAATATCCTCTTCATACAGGAACCAAGTCTATGGCTGGAAATTTCTGCAACAGAGCCATTTAGTTATTTCTAGAAAAACATATAGAGTCAATGAAGGAACCTGATGTCATAGTAACACAGGTCACTATCCGTGGTGCTGAATTCTCTACTAGATGGGCTGGTGCTGAATGAATAGGACAGCTGGCCAACGTGTCTGTGTTCTTCCACTGACTGGCACCGTGACAACGAGGGGGAAAAATTCATACAGTAAATTAGTTAACAATAATTAGTAATCACCTATAGTTCTCATTTATCATGATGTAAAATTCAAAAACCATTTCTGACTATTAATCTGCACATTTTAATAATTTAATTAATATTACCTAAATTGTTTATCATTTTCTGCAATCACTGTGCGTTAAAGCAAGTTTTAAAACTAGCTGTGAAATTGTTGATGCTGTTGTTGATCTGAATGTTGCTGACGGAGCCTTAGGATACGTCTTCATACAGATGAGTGAGGGGATGGATGCACTATTCTATGGAGGCCTCTGAAGAGAAAAAATTATCCCAATTTTATATTGAGAGGGATGGTTAATTCCATTTTAATGCAGACTGCGTTAAAAGTCCCAGTTCTGCCGTTGATCTTTTGCATGCATGCTATCATGTATTAGTTTACTATGTATTTTGATCACATGTCAAACTAAAGAATTTTTGGTCGTATTTTTGTTCCTAATTTTGAAGTAATTGTAAAATAAAAATGTTGTTCTTTTCCGCCGCCATGCTTCGTCTTACTTGTGAAGGTTATGCTTGCATTGAACTTGCTTTGTAGACAGTAAGATCCTGCCGGCATTAATTCTGCACTGTGTGGTAATTTTGAGAAATTGCGCACGTTTCTTATCCCGTCAGAATCGGTATAACTAACGCCATGCGAATGTGTCTTAGCGCAGAGTTTAGAATATTTACGGTTTCCGGTCAATGAAGGCAGTTTGAAATAAAACAAAAACGTTTAAACTTTCTGGATGCGCAAACTCTCGCTCTTGGCAAGATGGTGCAGATAGTCGAGATAAAGGACTGTTATTCGATGAGAATTCGAATCCATCACTCCTTAAACATGGAGAACATGGATCCAGAAGGTATTAATGATTATAATGATTAAATGATAATAAAGTTGTAGCTCCTGGTATGTGACCAACGAAATGAACGGCCAAGTCTGCATTGGCCTAATGCTTGTTAGTTTTGAGGTAAAGCTGATAAGTAACACATTTGGTTTTCGAGGTAAAATAACCGACCGGTTGAATAATTGAAGTTTTATCTACAGAAATGAATGTATTTAGAACTGCAAACGGATACATTGGAAGCGGAGTTTTAAAATGAGAAAATGTAACGATGTGATAGGAAATGCCGTTCGTTATACTCCCCTTCTGTCTCCCATTCTTGCTCATCTTGTTTAAATAATAAGAAAATGAAAAGCAAGATCACTGTTAGTGACAAAAGTGCAGGACTAAATATGTTTCATTTAATATTTATTCATTTGGATATGTGTGAGAGTAAGCGTATGCATGGATGTTGTCTTCTGGTTTAGCTTTCTTAGCTTTATCGGTAATTCACATTATTTCATTTATCTGACAATCTGAAGCCCATGGACTCATTTTAAACGGATTTTGTAGTAGAGTATTTATCCAGTTATTGTCATGTTCTTATATATCTCTCTGTGTTCCATTTTGTCCCAGTTCATGAGTTTTTGGAGGACAAGTTCATCTCCATTCTGGTCGTGAACTTCGAGAGGAGCCCACTGACCATGGAGAACTTGCAGTCTCTGGCCCTCAGTGTCCCTTCATTTTATTGGCGGCTCACTGGGGAGGAGCTGGATCCCAGCCTATTGCACGTAGCACCTGCACGACTGCAAGTGGTACATCATGGTACAGAGACTGGTTTCCAGCATGGGGATGGAGAATCACCAGCTGAGGAGGATGACCATTACGGACAGGAGCTGCCATCATCCAGCTCTATAAGGGAGGCTTCCCCTGCAGCTCCAGCATCCACGACTGAGGATGCTAATGGGCTTCCTGAGGCTCTCCCCTTGGCCTGGGGTGAAGCTGAGCCCTCATCTCCATCCTTATCTGTGCCTTCTGACACTCAACCTGGAAGTCAGATTGAGCCAGAACATGCTGAGCCCTTCAGCTCCACCTTCTGGATCCCTGTGGGCCCTAACAGCACGTGGCAGCAGCTTGATATCGAAGGCCGCAACTACCTGCGGAAGCTGGATGAGCTCAGCATCTCCGATGGACTCTGGAGCATTACGGACTACGGTGATGATCACACCGTGGTCATGTCCGTGCATGTCTCCGTGCATGTGAGCAGTTCTCTGCGAACATGGGGCGTGAGGCAGGAGGAGAGGCCTCCTCAGAGGCCCGCTGGCACCAGACAGAGGAAGCGCAAGGCCGAGCCCGACGACACCAGCGGCTCAAGTTCTCCTCCACCGCACAAGAGGCCCATGCGCTTCTGACTGGATTCCATGTTTTTACGCTGTAAGTTACATTTTTATTTCAACATAATTAGAAGATCCCGCAGGAAAATATTAGTCAGTTACTTAATAAATGACCAAAAAGTAGTTGAATAGGAAAGCTGGCCAACGTGTCTGTGTGCTTCCACTGACTGGCACCCTGACATATAATGATTTTTAACAACGAGGGGGAAAAATTCATACAGTAAATTAGTTAACAATAATTAGTAATCACCTATAGTTCTCATTTATCATAATGTAAAATTGAAAAACCTTTTCTGACTATTAATCTGCACAATTTAATAATTTAATTAATATTACCTAATTTGTTTATCATTTTCTGCAATCACTGTGCGTTTAAGCAAGTTTTAAAACTAGCTGTGAAATTGTTGATGCTGTTGTTGATCTGAATGTTGCTGACAGAGCCTTAGGATACGTCTCTATACACATGAGTGAGGGGATGGATGCACTATTCTATGGAGGCCTCTGAAGAGAAAAAAATTATCCCAATTTTATATTGAGAGGGATGGTTAATTCCTTTTTAATGCAGACAACGTTAAAAGTCCCTGTTCTGCCGTTGATCTTTTGCATGCATGCTATCATGTATTAGTTTACTCTGTATTTTGATCACATGTCAAACTAAAGAATTTTTGGTCGTATTTTTGTTCCTAATTTTGAAGCAATTGTAAAATAAAAATGTTGTTCTTTTCCGCCGCCATGCTTCGTCTTACTTGTGAAGGTTATGCTTGCATTGAACTTGCTTTGTAGACAGTAAGATCCTGCCGGCATTAATTCTCCACTGTGTGGTAATTTTGAGAAATTGCGCACGTTTCTTATCCCGTCAGAATCGGTAAAACTAACGCCATGCGAATGTGTCTTAGCGCAGAGTTTAAAATATTTACAGTTTCCGGTCAATGAAGGCAGTTTGAAATAAAACAAAAACGGTTAAACTTTCTGGATGCGCAAACTCTCGCTCTTGGCAAAATGGTGCAGATAGTTGAGATAAAGGACTGTTACTCGATGAGATTTCGAATCCATCACTCCTTAAACGTGGAGAACATGGATCCAGAAGGTATTAATGATTATAGTGATTAAATGATAATAAAGTTGTAGCTCCCGGTATGTGACGGACGAAATGAACGGCCAAGTCTGCATTGGCCTAATGCTTGTTAGTTTTGAGGTAAAGCTGATAAGTAACACCTTTGGTTTTCGAGGTAAAATAACCGACCTGTTGAATAATTCAACTTTAATCTACAGAAACAAATGTATTTTGAACTGCAAACAGATACATTGGAAGAAGAGTTTTAAAATGAGAAAATGTAACGATGTGATAGGAAATGCCGTTCGTTATACTCCCCTTCTGTCTCCCATTCTTGCTCATCTTGTTTAAATAATAAGAAAATGAAAAGCAAGATCACTGTTAGTGACAAAAGTGCAGGACTAAATGTGTTTCATTTAATATTTATTCATTTGGATATGTGTGAGAGTAAGCGTATGCATGGATGTTGTCTTCTGGTTTAGCTTTCTTAGCTTTATCGGTAATTCACATTATTTAATTTATCTGACAATCTGAAGCCCATGGACTCATTTTAAACTGATTTTGTAGTAGAGTATTTATCCAGTTATTGTCATGTTCTTATATATCTCTCTGTGTTCCATTTTGTCCCAGTTCATGAGTTTGTGGAGGACAAGTTCATCTCCATTCTGGTCGTGAACTTCGAGAGGAGCCCACTGACCATGGAGAACTTGCAGTCTCTGGCCCTCAGTGTCCCTTCATTTTATTGGCGGCTCACTGGGGAGGAGTTGGATCCCAGCCTATTGCACGTAGCACCTGCACGACTGCAAGTGGTACATCATGGTACAGAGACTGGTGTACAGCATGGGGATGGAGAATCACCAGCTGGGGAGGATGACCATTACGGACAGGAGCTGCCATCATCCAGCTCTATAAGGGAGGCTTCCCCTGCAGCTCCAGCATCCACGACTGAGGATGCTAATGGGCTTCCTGAGGCTCTCCCCTTGGCCTGGGGTGAAGATGAGCCCTCATCTCCATCCTTATCTGTGCCTTCTGACACTCAACCTGGAAGTCAGATTGAGCCAGAACATGCTGAGCCCTCCAGCTCCACCTTCTGGATCCCTGTGGGCCCTAACAGCACGTGGCAGCAGCTTGAGATCGAAGGCCGCAACTACCTGCGGAAGCTGGATGAGCTCAGCATCTCCGATGGACTCTGGAGCATTACGGACTACGGTGATGATCACACCGTGGTCATGTCCGTGCATGTCTCCGTGCATGTGAGCAGTTCTCTGCGAACATGGGGCGTGAGGCAGGAGGAGAGGCCTCCTCAGAGGCCCGCTGGCACCAGACAGAGGAAGCGCAAGGCCGAGCCCGACGACACCAGCGGCTCAAGTTCTCCTCCACCGCACAAGAGGCCCATGCGCTTCTGACTTGATTCCATGTTTTTACACTGTAAGTTACATTTTTATTTCAACATAATTAGAAGATCCCGCAGGAAAATATTAGTCAGTTACTTAATAAATGACCAAAAAGTAGTTGAATAGGACAGCTGGCCAACGTGTCTGTGTGCTTCCACTGACTGGCACCCTGACATATAATGATTTTTAACAACGAGGGGGAAAAATTCATACAGTAAATTATTTAACAATAATTAGTAATCACCTATAGTTCTCATTTATCATAATGTAAAATTGAAAAACCTTTTCTGACTATTAATCTGCACAATTTAATAATTTAATTAATAGTACCTAATTTGTTTATCATTTTCTGCAATCACTGTGCGTTTAAGCAAGTTTTAAAACTAGCTGTGAAATTGTTGATGCTGTTGTTGATCTGAATGTTGCTGACAGAGCCTTAGGATACGTCTCTATACACATGAGTGAGGGGATGGATGCACTATTCTATGGAGGCCTCTGAAGAGAAAAAAATTATCCCAATTTTATATTGAGAGGGATGGTTAATTCCTTTTTAATGCAGACAACGTTAAAAGTCCCTGTTCTGCCGTTGATCTTTTGCATGCATGCTATCATGTATTAGTTTACTTTGTATTTTGATCACATGTCAAACTAAAGAATTTTTGGTCGTATTTTTGTTCCTAATTTTGAAGTAATTGTAAAATAAAAATGTTGTTCTTTTCCGCCGCCATGATTCGTCTTACTTGTGAAGGTTATGCTTGCATTGAACTTGCTTTGTAGACAGTAAGATCCTGCCGGCATTAATTCTCCACTGTGTGGTAATTTTGAGAAATTGCGCACGTTTCTTATCCCGTCAGAATCGGTAAAACTAACGCCATGCGAATGTGTCTTAGCGCAGTGTTTAAAATATTTACGGTTTCCGGTCAACGAAGGCAGTTTGAAATAAAACAAAAACGGTTAAACTTTCTGGATGCGCAAACTCTCGCTCTTGGCAAAATGGTGCAGATAGTTGAGATAAAGGACTGTTACTCGATGAGATTTCGAATCCATCACTCCTTAAACGTGGAGAACATGGATCCAGAAGGTATTAATGATTATAGTGATTAAATGATAATAAAGTTGTAGCTCCCGGTATGTGACAGACGAAATGAACGGCCAAGTCTGCATTGGCCTAATGCTAGTTAGTTTTGAGGTAAAGCTGATAAGTAACACCTTTGGTTTTCGAGGTAAAATAACCGACCTGTTGAATAATTCAACTTTAATCTACAGAAACAAATGTATTTTGAACTGCAAACGGATACATTGGAAGCAGAGTTTTAAAATGACAAAATGTAACGATGTGATAGGAAATGCCGCTCGTTATACTCCCCTTCTGTCTCCCATTCTTGCTCATCTTGTTTAAATAATAAGAAAATGAAAAGCAAGATCACTGTTAGTGACAAAAGTGCAGGACTAAATGTGTTTCATTTAATATTTATTCATTTGGATATGTGTGAGAGTAAGCGTATGCATGGATGTTGTCTTCTGGTTTAGCTTTCTTAGCTTTATCGGTAATTCACATTATTTCATTTATCTGACAATCTGAAGCCCATGGACTCATTTTAAACTGATTTTGTAGTAGAGTATTTATCCAGTTATTGTCATGTTCTTATATATCTCTCTGTGTTCCATTTTGTCCCAGTTCATGAGTTTGTGGAGGACAAGTTCATCTCCATTCTGGTCGTGAACTTCGAGAGGAGCCCACTGACCATGGAGAACTTGCAGTCTCTGGCCCTCAGTGTCCCTTCATTTTATTGGCGGCTCACTGGGGAGGAGTTGGATCCCAGCCTATTGCACGTAGCACCTGCACGACTGCAAGTGGTACATCATGGTACAGAGACTGGTGTACAGCATGGGGATGGAGAATCACCAGCTGGGGAGGATGACCATTACGGACAGGAGCTGCCATCATCCAGCTCTATAAGGGAGGCTTCCCCTGCAGCTCCAGCATCCACGACTGAGGATGCTAATGGGCTTCCTGAGGCTCTCCCCTTGGCCTGGGGTGAAGATGAGCCCTCATCTCCATCCTTATCTGTGCCTTCTGACACTCAACCTGGAAGTCAGATTGAGCCAGAACATGCTGAGCCCTCCAGCTCCACCTTCTGGATCCCTGTGGGCCCTAACAGCACGTGGCAGCAGCTTGAGATCGAAGGCCGCAACTACCTGCGGAAGCTGGATGAGCTCAGCATCTCCGATGGACTCTGGAGCATTACGGACTACGGTGATGATCACACCGTGGTCATGTCCGTGCATGTCTCCGTGCATGTGAGCAGTTCTCTGCGAACATGGGGCGTGAGGCAGGAGGAGAGGCCTCCTCAGAGGCCCGCTGGCACCAGACAGAGGAAGCGCAAGGCCGAGCCCGACGACACCAGCGGCTCAAGTTCTCCTCCACCGCACAAGAGGCCCATGCGCTTCTGACTTGATTCCATGTTTTTACACTGTAAGTTACATTTTTATTTCAACATAATTAGAAGATCCCGCAGGAAAATATTAGTCAGTTACTTAATAAATGACCAAAAAGTAGTTGAATAGGACAGCTGGCCAACGTGTCTGTGTGCTTCCACTGACTGGCACCCTGACATATAATGATTTTTAACAACGAGGGGGAAAAATTCATACAGTAAATTATTTAACAATAATTAGTAATCACCTATAGTTCTCATTTATCATAATGTAAAATTGAAAAACCTTTTCTGACTATTAATCTGCACAATTTAATAATTTAATTAATAGTACCTAATTTGTTTATCATTTTCTGCAATCACTGTGCGTTTAAGCAAGTTTTAAAACTAGCTGTGAAATTGTTGATGCTGTTGTTGATCTGAATGTTGCTGACAGAGCCTTAGGATACGTCTCTATACACATGAGTGAGGGGATGGATGCACTATTCTATGGAGGCCTCTGAAGAGAAAAAAATTATCCCAATTTTATATTGAGAGGGATGGTTAATTCCTTTTTAATGCAGACAACGTTAAAAGTCCCTGTTCTGCCGTTGATCTTTTGCATGCATGCTATCATGTATTAGTTTACTTTGTATTTTGATCACATGTCAAACTAAAGAATTTTTGGTCGTATTTTTGTTCCTAATTTTGAAGTAATTGTAAAATAAAAATGTTGTTCTTTTCCGCCGCCATGATTCGTCTTACTTGTGAAGGTTATGCTTGCATTGAACTTGCTTTGTAGACAGTAAGATCCTGCCGGCATTAATTCTCCACTGTGTGGTAATTTTGAGAAATTGCGCACGTTTCTTATCCCGTCAGAATCGGTAAAACTAACGCCATGCGAATGTGTCTTAGCGCAGTGTTTAAAATATTTACGGTTTCCGGTCAACGAAGGCAGTTTGAAATAAAACAAAAACGGTTAAACTTTCTGGATGCGCAAACTCTCGCTCTTGGCAAAATGGTGCAGATAGTTGAGATAAAGGACTGTTACTCGATGAGATTTCGAATCCATCACTCCTTAAACGTGGAGAACATGGATCCAGAAGGTATTAATGATTATAGTGATTAAATGATAATAAAGTTGTAGCTCCCGGTATGTGACAGACGAAATGAACGGCCAAGTCTGCATTGGCCTAATGCTAGTTAGTTTTGAGGTAAAGCTGATAAGTAACACCTTTGGTTTTCGAGGTAAAATAACCGACCTGTTGAATAATTCAACTTTAATCTACAGAAACAAATGTATTTTGAACTGCAAACGGATACATTGGAAGCAGAGTTTTAAAATGACAAAATGTAACGATGTGATAGGAAATGCCGCTCGTTATACTCCCCTTCTGTCTCCCATTCTTGCTCATCTTGTTTAAATAATAAGAAAATGAAAAGCAAGATCACTGTTAGTGACAAAAGTGCAGGACTAAATGTGTTTCATTTAATATTTATTCATTTGGATATGTGTGAGAGTAAGCGTATGCATGGATGTTGTCTTCTGGTTTAGCTTTCTTAGCTTTATCGGTAATTCACATTATTTCATTTATCTGACAATCTGAAGCCCATGGACTCATTTTAAACTGATTTTGTAGTAGAGTATTTATCCAGTTATTGTCATGTTCTTATATATCTCTCTGTGTTCCATTTTGTCCCAGTTCATGAGTTTGTGGAGGACAAGTTCATCTCCATTCTGGTCGTGAACTTCGAGAGGAGCCCACTGACCATGGAGAACTTGCAGTCTCTGGCCCTCAGTGTCCCTTCATTTTATTGGCGGCTCACTGGGGAGGAGTTGGATCCCAGCCTATTGCACGTAGCACCTGCACGACTGCAAGTGGTACATCATGGTACAGAGACTGGTGTACAGCATGGGGATGGAGAATCACCAGCTGGGGAGGATGACCATTACGGACAGGAGCTGCCATCATCCAGCTCTATAAGGGAGGCTTCCCCTGCAGCTCCAGCATCCACGACTGAGGATGCTAATGGGCTTCCTGAGGCTCTCCCCTTGGCCTGGGGTGAAGATGAGCCCTCATCTCCATCCTTATCTGTGCCTTCTGACACTCAACCTGGAAGTCAGATTGAGCCAGAACATGCTGAGCCCTCCAGCTCCACCTTCTGGATCCCTGTGGGCCCTAACAGCACGTGGCAGCAGCTTGAGATCGAAGGCCGCAACTACCTGCGGAAGCTGGATGAGCTCAGCATCTCCGATGGACTCTGGAGCATTACGGACTACGGCGATGATCACACCGTGGTCATGTCCGTGCATGTCTCCGTGCATGTGAGCAGTTCTCTGCGAACATGGGGCGTGAGGCAGGAGGAGAGGCCTCCTCAGAGGCCCGCTGGCACCAGACAGAGGAAGCGCAAGGCCGAGCCCGACGACACCAGCGGCTCAAGTTCTCCTCCACCGCACAAGAGGCCCATGCGCTTCTGACTTGATTCCATGTTTTTACACTGTAAGTTACATTTTTATTTCAACATAATTAGAAGATCCCGCAGGAAAATATTAGTCAGTTACTTAATAAATGACCAAAAAGTAGTTGAATAGGACAGCTGGCCAACGTGTCTGTGTGCTTCCACTGACTGGCACCCTGACATATAATGATTTTTAACAACGAGGGGGAAAAATTCATACAGTAAATTATTTAACAATAATTAGTAATCACCTATAGTTCTCATTTATCATAATGTAAAATTGAAAAACCTTTTCTGACTATTAATCTGCACAATTTAATAATTTAATTAATAGTACCTAATTTGTTTATCATTTTCTGCAATCACTGTGCGTTTAAGCAAGTTTTAAAACTAGCTGTGAAATTGTTGATGCTGTTGTTGATCTGAATGTTGCTGACAGAGCCTTAGGATACGTCTCTATACACATGAGTGAGGGGATGGATGCACTATTCTATGGAGGCCTCTGAAGAGAAAAAAATTATCCCAATTTTATATTGAGAGGGATGGTTAATTCCTTTTTAATGCAGACAACGTTAAAAGTCCCTGTTCTGCCGTTGATCTTTTGCATGCATGCTATCATGTATTAGTTTACTTTGTATTTTGATCACATGTCAAACTAAAGAATTTTTGGTCGTATTTTTGTTCCTAATTTTGAAGTAATTGTAAAATAAAAATGTTGTTCTTTTCCGCCGCCATGATTCGTCTTACTTGTGAAGGTTATGCTTGCATTGAACTTGCTTTGTAGACAGTAAGATCCTGCCGGCATTAATTCTCCACTGTGTGGTAATTTTGAGAAATTGCGCACGTTTCTTATCCCGTCAGAATCGGTAAAACTAACGCCATGCGAATGTGTCTTAGCGCAGTGTTTAAAATATTTACGGTTTCCGGTCAACGAAGGCAGTTTGAAATAAAACAAAAACGGTTAAACTTTCTGGATGCGCAAACTCTCGCTCTTGGCAAAATGGTGCAGATAGTTGAGATAAAGGACTGTTACTCGATGAGATTTCGAATCCATCACTCCTTAAACGTGGAGAACATGGATCCAGAAGGTATTAATGATTATAGTGATTAAATGATAATAAAGTTGTAGCTCCCGGTATGTGACAGACGAAATGAACGGCCAAGTCTGCATTGGCCTAATGCTTGTTAGTTTTGAGGTAAAGCTGATAAGTAACACCTTTGGTTTTCGAGGTAAAATAACCGACCTGTTGAATAATTCAACTTTAATCTACAGAAACAAATGTATTTTGAACTGCAAACGGATACATTGGAAGCAGAGTTTTAAAATGACAAAATGTAACGATGTGATAGGAAATGCCGCTCGTTATACTCCCCTTCTGTCTCCCATTCTTGCTCATCTTGTTTAAATAATAAGAAAATAAAAAGCAAGATCACTGTTAGTGACAAAAGTGCAGGACTAAATGTGTTTCATTTAATATTTATTCATTTGGATATGTGTGAGAGTAAGCGTATGCATGGATGTTGTCTTCTGGTTTAGCTTTCTTAGCTTTATCGGTAATTCACATTATTTCATTTATCTGACAATCTGAAGCCCATGGACTCATTTTAAACTGATTTTGTAGTAGAGTATTTATCCAGTTATTGTCATGTTCTTATATATCTCTCTGTGTTCCATTTTGTCCCAGTTCATGAGTTTGTGGAGGACAAGTTCATCTCCATTCTGGTCGTGAACTTCGAGAGGAGCCCACTGACCATGGAGAACTTGCAGTCTCTGGCCCTCAGTGTCCCTTCATTTTATTGGCGGCTCACTGGGGAGGAGTTGGATCCCAGCCTATTGCACGTAGCACCTGCACGACTGCAAGTGGTACATCATGGTACAGAGACTGGTGTACAGCATGGGGATGGAGAATCACCAGCTGGGGAGGATGACCATTACGGACAGGAGCTGCCATCACCCAGCTCTAGAAGGGAGGCTTCCCCTGCAGCTCCAGCATCCACGACTGAGGATGCTAATGGTCTTCCTGAGGCTCTCCCCTTGGCCTGGGGTGAAGATGAGCCCTCATCTCCATCCTTATCTGTGGCTTCTGACACTCAACCTGGAAGTCAGATTGAGCCAGAACATGCTGAGCCCTCCAGCTCCACCTTCTGGATCCCTGTGGGCCCTAACAGCACGTGGCAGCAGCTTGAGATCGAAGGCCGCAACTACCTGCGGAAGCTGGATGAGCTCAGCATCCCCGAGGGACTCTGGGGCATTACGGACTACGGCGATGACCACACCGTGGTCATGTCCGTGCATGTCCCCGTGCATGTGAGCAGTTCTCTGCGAACATGGGGCATGAGGCAGGAGGAGAGGCCTCCTCAGAGGCCCGCTGGCACCAGTCAGAGGAAGCGCAAGGCCGAGCCCGACGACACCAGCGGCTCAAGTTCTCCTCCACCGCACAAGAGGCCCATGCGCTTCTGACTGGATTCCATGTTTTTACGCTGTAAGTTACATTTTTATTTCAACATAATTAGAAGATCCCGCAGGAAAATATTAGTCAGTTACTTAATAAATGACCAAAAAGTAGTTGAATAGGAAAGCTGGCCAACGTGTCTGTGTGCTTCCACTGACTGGCACCCTGACATATAATGAATTTTAACAACGAGGGGGAAAAATTCATACAGTAAATTAGTTAACAATAATTAGTAATCACCTATAGTTCTCATTTATCATAATGTAAAATTGAAAAACCTTTTCTGACTATTAATCTGCACAATTTAATAATTTAATTAATATTACCTAATTTGTTTATCATTTTCTGCAATCACTGTGCGTTTAAGCAAGTTTTAAAACTAGCTGTGAAATTGTTGATGCTGTTGTTGATCTGAATGTTGCTGACAGAGCCTTAGGATACGTCTCTATACACATGAGTGAGGGGATGGATGCACTATTCTATGGAGGCCTCTGAAGAGAAAAAAATTATCCCAATTTTATATTGAGAGGGATGGTTAATTCCTTTTTAATGCAGACAACGTTAAAAGTCCCTGTTCTGCCGTTGATCTTTTGCATGCATGCTATCATGTATTAGTTTACTTTGTATTTTGATCACATGTCAAACTAAAGAATTTTTGGTCGTATTTTTGTTCCTAATTTTGAAGTAATTGTAAAATAAAAATGTTGTTCTTTTCCGCCGCCATGATTCGTCTTACTTGTGAAGGTTATGCTTGCATTGAACTTGCTTTGTAGACAGTAAGATCCTGCCGGCATTAATTCTCCACTGTGTGGTAATTTTGAGAAATTGCGCACGTTTCTTATCCCGTCAGAATCGGTAAAACTAACGCCATGCGAATGTGTCTTAGCGCAGTGTTTAAAATATTTACGGTTTCCGGTCAACGAAGGCAGTTTGAAATAAAACAAAAACGGTTAAACTTTCTGGATGCGCAAACTCTCGCTCTTGGCAAAATGGTGCAGATAGTTGAGATAAAGGACTGTTACTCGATGAGATTTCGAATCCATCACTCCTTAAACGTGGAGAACATGGATCCAGAAGGTATTAATGATTATAGTGATTAAATGATAATAAAGTTGTAGCTCCCGGTATGTGACAGACGAAATGAACGGCCAAGTCTGCATTGGCCTAATGCTTGTTAGTTTTGAGGTAAAGCTGATAAGTAACACCTTTGGTTTTCGAGGTAAAATAACCGACCTGTTGAATAATTCAACTTTAATCTACAGAAACAAATGTATTTTGAACTGCAAACGGATACATTGGAAGCAGAGTTTTAAAATGACAAAATGTAACGATGTGATAGGAAATGCCGCTCGTTATACTCCCCTTCTGTCTCCCATTCTTGCTCATCTTGTTTAAATAATAAGAAAATGAAAAGCAAGATCACTGTTAGTGACAAAAGTGCAGGACTAAATGTGTTTCATTTAATATTTATTCATTTGGATATGTGTGAGAGTAAGCGTATGCATGGATGTTGTCTTCTGGTTTAGCTTTCTTAGCTTTATCGGTAATTCACATTATTTCATTTATCTGACAATCTGAAGCCCATGGACTCATTTTAAACTGATTTTGTAGTAGAGTATTTATCCAGTTATTGTCATGTTCTTATATATCTCTCTGTGTTCCATTTTGTCCCAGTTCATGAGTTTGTGGAGGACAAGTTCATCTCCATTCTGGTCGTGAACTTCGAGAGGAGCCCACTGACCATGGAGAACTTGCAGTCTCTGGCCCTCAGTGTCCCTTCATTTTATTGGCGGCTCACTGGGGAGGAGTTGGATCCCAGCCTATTGCACGTAGCACCTGCACGACTGCAAGTGGTACATCATGGTACAGAGACTGGTGTACAGCATGGGGATGGAGAATCACCAGCTGGGGAGGATGACCATTACGGACAGGAGCTGCCATCACCCAGCTCTAGAAGGGAGGCTTCCCCTGCAGCTCCAGCATCCACGACTGAGGATGCTAATGGTCTTCCTGAGGCTCTCCCCTTGGCCTGGGGTGAAGATGAGCCCTCATCTCCATCCTTATCTGTGGCTTCTGACACTCAACCTGGAAGTCAGATTGAGCCAGAACATGCTGAGCCCTCCAGCTCCACCTTCTGGATCCCTGTGGGCCCTAACAGCACGTGGCAGCAGCTTGAGATCGAAGGCCGCAACTACCTGCGGAAGCTGGATGAGCTCAGCATCCCCGAGGGACTCTGGGGCATTACGGACTACGGCGATGACCACACCGTGGTCATGTCCGTGCATGTCCCCGTGCATGTGAGCAGTTCTCTGCGAACATGGGGCATGAGGCAGGAGGAGAGGCCTCCTCAGAGGCCCGCTGGCACCAGTCAGAGGAAGCGCAAGGCCGAGCCCGACGACACCAGCGGCTCAAGTTCTCCTCCACCGCACAAGAGGCCCATGCGCTTCTGACTGGATTCCATGTTTTTACGCTGTAAGTTACATTTTTATTTCAACATAATTAGAAGATCCCGCAGGAAAATATTAGTCAGTTACTTAATAAATGACCAAAAAGTAGTTGAATAGGAAAGCTGGCCAACGTGTCTGTGTGCTTCCACTGACTGGCACCCTGACATATAATGAATTTTAACAACGAGGGGGAAAAATTCATACAGTAAATTAGTTAACAATAATTAGTAATCACCTATAGTTCTCATTTATCATAATGTAAAATTGAAAAACCTTTTCTGACTATTAATCTGCACAATTTAATAATTTAATTAATATTACCTAATTTGTTTATCATTTTCTGCAATCACTGTGCGTTTAAGCAAGTTTTAAAACTAGCTGTGAAATTGTTGATGCTGTTGTTGATCTGAATGTTGCTGACAGAGCCTTAGGATACGTCTCTATACACATGAGTGAGGGGATGGATGCACTATTCTATGGAGGCCTCTGAAGAGAAAAAAATTATCCCAATTTTATATTGAGAGGGATGGTTAATTCCTTTTTAATGCAGACAACGTTAAAAGTCCCTGTTCTGCCGTTGATCTTTTGCATGCATGCTATCATGTATTAGTTTACTCTGTATTTTGATCACATGTCAAACTAAAGAATTTTTGGTTGTATTTTTGTTCCTAATTTTGAAGTAATTGTAAAATAAAAATGTTGTTCTTTTCCGCCGCCATGCTTCGTCTTACTTGTGAAGGTTATGCTTGCATTGAACATGCTTTGTAGACAGTAAGATCCTGCCGGCATTAATTCTCCACTGTGTGGTAATTTTGAGAAATTGCGCACGTTTCTTATCCCGTCAGAATCGGTAAAACTAACGCCATGCGAATGTGTCTTAGTGCAGAGTTTAAAATATTTACGGTTTCCGGTCAATGAAGGCAGTTTGAAATAAAACAAAAACGGTTAAACTTTCTGGATGCGCAAACTCTCGCTCTTGGCAAAATGGTGCAGATAGTTGAGATAAAGGACTGTTACTCGATGAGATTTCGAATCCATCACTCCTTAAACGTGGAGAACATGGATCCAGAAGGTATTAATGATTATAGTGATTAAATGATAATAAAGTTGTAGCTCCCGGTATGTGACAGACGAAATGAACGGCCAAGTCTGCATTGGCCTAATGCTTGTTAGTCTTGAGGTAAAGCTGATAAGTAACACCTTTGGTTTTCGAGGTAAAATAACCGACCTGTTGAAAAATTCAACTTTTATCTACAGAAACAAATGTATTTTGAACTGCAAACGGATACATTGGAAGCAGAGTTTTAAAATGAGAAAATGTAACGATGTGATAGGAAATGCCATTCGTTATACTCCCCTTCTGTCTCCCATTCTTGCTCATCTTGTTTAAATAATAAGAAAATGAAAAGCAAGATCACTGTTAGTGACAAAAGTGCAGGACTAAATGTGTTTCATTTAATATTTATTCATTTGGATATGTGTGAGAGTAAGCGTATGCATGGATCTTGTCTTCTGGTTTAGCTTTCTTAGCTTTATCGGTAATTCACATTATTTCATATATCTGACAATCTGAAGCCCATGGACTCATTTTAAACTGATTTTGTAGTAGAGTATTTATCCAGTTATTGTCATGTTCTTATATATCTCTCTGTGTTCCATTTTGTCCCAGTTCATGAGTTTGTGGAGGACAAGTTCATCTCCATTCTGGTCGTGAACTTCGAGAGGAGCCCACTGACCATGGAGAACTTGCAGTCTCTGGCCCTCAGTGTCCCTTCATTTTATTGGCGGCTCACTGGGGAGGAGTTGGATCCCAGCCTATTGCACGTAGCAACTGCACGGCTGCAAGTGGTACATCATGGTACAGAGACTGGTGTCCAGCATGGGGATGGAGAATCACCAGCTGAGGAGGATGACCATTACGTACAGGAGCTGCCATCACCCAGCTCTAGAAGGGAGGCTTCCCCTGCAGCTCCAGCATCCACGACTGAGGATGCTAATGGGCTTCCTGAGGCTCTCCCCTTGGCCTGGGGTGAAGATGAGCCCTCATCTCCATCCTTATCTGTGGCTTCTGACACTCAACCTGGAAGTCAGATTGAGCCAGAACATGCTGAGCCCTCCAGCTCCACCTTCTGGATCCCTGTGGGCCCTAACAGCACGTGGCAGCAGCTTGAGATCGAAGGCCGCAACTACCTGCGGAAGCTGGATGAGCTCAGCATCCCCGAGGGACTCTGGGGCATTACGGACTACGGTGATGACCACACCGTGCTCATGTCCGTGCATGTCTCCGTGCATGTGAGCAGTTCTCTGCGAACATGGGGCGTGAGGCAGGAGCAGAGGCCTCCTCAGAGGCCCGCTGGCACCAGTCAGAGGAAGCGCAAGGCCGAGCCCGACGACACCAGCGGCTCAAGTTCTCCTCCACCGCACAAGAGGCCCATGCGCTTCTGACTGGATTCCATGTTTTTACGCTGTAAGTTACATTTTTATTTCAACATAATTAGAAGATCCCGCAGGAAAATATTAGTCAGTTACTTAATAAATGACCAAAAAGTAGTTGAATAGGACAGCTGGCCAACGTGTCTGTGTGCTTCCACTGACTGGCACCCTGACATATAATGATTTTTAACAACGAGGGGGAAAAATTCATACAGTAAATTAGTTAACAATAATTAGTAATCAAGTATAGTTCTCATTTATCATAATGTAAAATTCAATAACCTTTTCTGACTATTAATCTGCACAATTTAATAATTTAATTAATATTACCTAATTTGTTTATCATTTTCTGCAATCACTGTGCGTTTAAGCAAGTTTTAAAACTAGCTGTGAAATTGTTGATGCTGTTGTTGATCTGAATGTTGCTGACAGAGCCTTAGGATACGTCTCTATACACATGAGTGAGGGGATGGATGCACTATTCTATGGAGGCCTCTGAAGAGAAAAAAATTATCCCAATTTTATATTGAGAGGGATGGTTAATTCCTTTTTAATGCAGACAACGTTAAAAGTCCCTGTTCTGCCGTTGATCTTTTGCATGCATGCTATCATGTATTAGTTTACTCTGTATTTTGATCACATGTCAAACTACAGAATTTTTGGTCGTATTTTTGTTCCTAATTTTGAAGTAATTGTAAAATAAAAATGTTGTTCTTTTCCGCCGCCATGCTTCGTCTTACTTGTGAAGGTTATACTTGCATTGAACTTGCTTTGTAGACAGTAAGATCCTGCCGGCATTAATTCTCCACTGTGTGGTAATTTTGAGAAATTGCGCACGTTTCTTATCCCGTCAGAATCGGTAAAACTAACGCCATGCGAATGTGTCTTAGCGCAGAGTTTAAAATATTTACGGTTTCCGGTCAATGAAGGCAGTTTGAAATAAAACAAAAACGGTTAAACTTTCTGGATGCGCAAACTCTCGCTCTTGGCAAAATGGTGCAGATAGTTGAGATAAAGGACTGTTACTCGATGAGATTTCGAATCCATCACTCCTTAAACGTGGAGAACATGGATCCAGAAGGTATTAATGATTATAGTGATTAAATGATAATAAAGTTGTAGCTCCCGGTATGTGACAGACGAAATGAACGGCCAAGTCTGCATTGGCCTAATGCTTGTTAGTCTTGAGGTAAAGCTGATAAGTAACACCTTTGGTTTTCGAGGTAAAATAACCGACCTGTTGAAAAATTCAACTTTTATCTACAGAAACAAATGTATTTTGAACTGCAAACGGATACATTGGAAGCAGAGTTTTAAAATGAGAAAATGTAACGATGTGATAGGAAATGCCATTCGTTATACTCCCCTTCTGTCTCCCATTCTTGCTCATCTTGTTTAAATAATAAGAAAATGAAAAGCAAGATCACTGTTAGTGACAAAAGTGCAGGACTAAATGTGTTTCATTTAATATTTATTCATTTGGATATGTGTGAGAGTAAGCGTATGCATGGATCTTGTCTTCTGGTTTAGCTTTCTTAGCTTTATCGGTAATTCACATTATTTCATATATCTGACAATCTGAAGCCCATGGACTCATTTTAAACTGATTTTGTAGTAGAGTATTTATCCAGTTATTGTCATGTTCTTATATATCTCTCTGTGTTCCATTTTGTCCCAGTTCATGAGTTTGTGGAGGACAAGTTCATCTCCATTCTGGTCGTGAACTTCGAGAGGAGCCCACTGACCATGGAGAACTTGCAGTCTCTGGCCCTCAGTGTCCCTTCATTTTATTGGCGGCTCACTGGGGAGGAGTTGGATCCCAGCCTATTGCACGTAGCAACTGCACGGCTGCAAGTGGTACATCATGGTACAGAGACTGGTGTCCAGCATGGGGATGGAGAATCACCAGCTGAGGAGGATGACCATTACGTACAGGAGCTGCCATCACCCAGCTCTAGAAGGGAGGCTTCCCCTGCAGCTCCAGCATCCACGACTGAGGATGCTAATGGGCTTCCTGAGGCTCTCCCCTTGGCCTGGGGTGAAGATGAGCCCTCATCTCCATCCTTATCTGTGGCTTCTGACACTCAACCTGGAAGTCAGATTGAGCCAGAACATGCTGAGCCCTCCAGCTCCACCTTCTGGATCCCTGTGGGCCCTAACAGCACATGGCAGCAGCTTGAGATCGAAGGCCGCAACTACCTGCGGAAGCTGGATGAGCTCAGCATCCCCGAGGGACTCTGGGGCATTACGGACTACGGTGATGACCACACCGTGCTCATGTCCGTGCATGTCTCCGTGCATGTGAGCAGTTCTCTGCGAACATGGGGCGTGAGGCAGGAGCAGAGGCCTCCTCAGAGGCCCGCTGGCACCAGTCAGAGGAAGCGCAAGGCCGAGCCCGACGACACCAGCGGCTCAAGTTCTCCTCCACCGCACAAGAGGCCCATGCGCTTCTGACTGGATTCCATGTTTTTACGCTGTAAGTTACATTTTTATTTCAACATAATTAGAAGATCCCGCAGGAAAATATTAGTCAGTTACTTAATAAATGACCAAAAAGTAGTTGAATAGGACAGCTGGCCAACGTGTCTGTGTGCTTCCACTGACTGGCACCCTGACATATAATGATTTTTAACAACGAGGGGGAAAAATTCATACAGTAAATTAGTTAACAATAATTAGTAATCAAGTATAGTTCTCATTTATCATAATGTAAAATTCAATAACCTTTTCTGACTATTAATCTGCACAATTTAATAATTTAATTAATATTACCTAATTTGTTTATCATTTTCTGCAATCACTGTGCGTTTAAGCAAGTTTTAAAACTAGCTGTGAAATTGTTGATGCTGTTGTTGATCTGAATGTTGCTGACAGAGCCTTAGGATACGTCTCTATACACATGAGTGAGGGGATGGATGCACTATTCTATGGAGGCCTCTGAAGAGAAAAAAATTATCCCAATTTTATATTGAGAGGGATGGTTAATTCCTTTTTAATGCAGACAACGTTAAAAGTCCCTGTTCTGCCGTTGATCTTTTGCATGCATGCTATCATGTATTAGTTTACTCTGTATTTTGATCACATGTCAAACTAAAGAATTTTTGGTCATATTTTTGTTCCTAATTTTGAAGTAATTGTAAAATAAAAATGTTGTTCTTTTCCGCCGCCATGCTTCGTCTTACTTGTGAAGGTTATACCTGCATTGAACTTGCTTTGTAGACAGTAAGATCCTGCCGGCATTAATTCTCCACTGTGTGGTAATTTTGAGAAATTGCGCACGTTTCTTATCCCGTCAGAATCGGTAAAACTAACGCCATGCGAATGTGTCTTAGCGCAGAGTTTAAAATATTTACGGTTTCCGGTCAATGAAGGCAGTTTGAAATAAAACAAAAACGGTTAAACTTTCTGGATGCGCAAACTCTCGCTCTTGGCAAAACGGTGCAGATAGTTGAGATAAAGGACTGTTACTCGATGAGATTTCGAATCCATCACTCCTTAAACGTGGAGAACATGGATCCAGAAGGTATTAATGATTATAGTGATTAAATGATAATAAAGTTGTAGCTCCCGGTATGTGACAGACGAAATGAACGGCCAAGTCTGCATTGGCCTAATGCTTGCTAGTTTTGAGGTAAAGCTGATAAGTAACACCTTTGGTTTTCGAGGTAAAATAACCGACCTGTTGAATAATTCAACTTTAATCTACAGAAACAAATGTATTTTGAACTGCAAACGGATACATTGGAAGCAGAGTTTTAAAATGAGAAAATGTAACGATGTGATAGGAAATGCCGTTCGTTATACTCCCCTTCTGTCTCCCATTCTTGCTCATCTTGTTTAAATAATAAGAAAATGAAAAGCAAGATCACTGTTAGTGACAAAAGTGCAGGACTAAATGTGTTTCATTTAATATTTATTCATTTGGATATGTGTGAGAGTAAGCGTATGCATGGATGTTGTCTTCTGGTTTAGCTTTCTTAGCTTTATCGGTAATTCACATTATTTCATTTATCTGACAATCTGAAGCCCATGGACTCATTTTAAACTGATTTTGTAGTAGAGTATTTATCCAGTTATTGTCATGTTCTTATATATCTCTCTGTGTTCCATTTTGTCCCAGTTCATGAGTTTGTGGAGGACAAGTTCATCTCCATTCTGGTCGTGAACTTCGAGAGGAGCCCACTGACCATGGAGAACTTGCAGTCTCTGGCCCTCAGTGTCCCTTCATTTTATTGGCGGCTCACTGGGGAGGAGTTGGATCCCAGCCTATTGCACGTAGCAACTGCACGGCTGCAAGTGGTACATCATGGTACAGAGACTGGTGTCCAGCATGGGGATGGAGAATCACCAACTGAGGAGGATGACCATTACGGACGGGAGCTGCCATCACCCAGCTCTAGAAGGGAGGCTTCCCCTGCAGCTCCAGCATCCACGACTGAGGATGCTAATGGGCTTCCTGAGGCTCTCCCCTTGGCCTGGGGTGAAGATGAGCCCTCATCTCCATCCTTATCTGTGGCTTCTGACACTCAACCTGGAAGTCAGATTGAGCCAGAACATGCTGAGCCCTCCAGCTCCACCTTCTGGATCCCTGTGGGCCCTAACAGCACGTGGCAGCAGCTTGAGATCGAAGGCCGCAACTACCTATGGAAGCTGGATGAGCTCAGCATCCCCGAGGGACTCTGGGGCATTACGGACTACGGTGATGACCACACCGTGCTCATGTCCGTGCATGTCTCCGTGCATGTGAGCAGTTCTCTGCGAACATGGGGCGTGAGGCAGGAGGAGAGGCCTCCTCAGAGGCCCGCTGGCACCAGTCAGAGGAAGCGCAAGGCCGAGCCCGACGACACCAGCGGCTCAAGTTCTCCTCCACCGCACAAGAGGCCCATGCGCTTCTGACTGCAGGGTTCGTACGGGTGCTGGAAATCCTGGAAAATGCTTGATTTTTAATATAGTGTTTTCAAGGTTAGAAAAGTGCTTGGATTTTGGACAATGTGCTTGAACCTGCTTGAATTTGAAATTGCATTGCTTTCATAATAATTCGTTATCTTACGGAGTAGTTTTCCTTTTAGCTAAAAATGCATTTTGCACGTAACGAAAATAACTCCGCTCGAGTCCGCGCTTGTGGCTATAGTGGTGTAATCGTGCATTCCATTTGCCTCGGGATCCGATTTTCGGATTCCGATATTACGTCACATCCGCTAAATACTCGGGAAAACCGAGTCGGATATAGTAGCAATACCATGGATCCATATGGAAAAAGCAAGATTTTTTGCTTAGCCGGACAACTTGTCGGATTTAAGCTACCTCAGTTTAAATGGCCTTTATCTTCGTTCACTTACAATTAGCCCGAACTACCTTAAATCCGACAAATAATCCGACTAATCATGAAATCCAATTCTAGAACGGTTAATTGGTAGCCATTGTTACCAATATCACTTGATAACACATTACGCGCGGTGCTTCACGTATAAAACTCCGTAGCAACACGTCCACACATAAATTGGACGATATAGTGTGTGCGACCGATTTAATGAGCCACAAATGAGAAGTAGTGCTTAAACAGGATAAAGCTACAACTTTCCCTTCTGTTGATAAAGGGCGCAGCCATCTTCGATTCTGAACTCGGGATCCTCTGCGTTATCCGAGATCATTCTCGGATCTCCGAGAAATGGGAGCGCGCATGTCATCACTTCCGGCTTCGAAACTCGGAATCCGAGTTCCTAGGGCAAATGGAATGCACGATAACAGTCTAAAGGGCACTTCCTTGCCAATTTGTTATTGATCGTGTAATTCACGCGAAAGTATTCAACAATTTAAGTTGAAATGTCATATTGTGTTTTTTTTTAATAGCACAATGGATTTAAATGTGAAAAAGTACATACAGCATATATAAACGTAATT
The DNA here is from genome assembly GCF_048594095.1 of Paramormyrops kingsleyae. NCBI lineage: Eukaryota > Metazoa > Chordata > Actinopteri > Osteoglossiformes > Mormyridae > Paramormyrops > Paramormyrops kingsleyae. The sequence continues at coordinate 2,065,163 of NW_027325965.1, read as the reverse complement.
TACCGCGGTTGTTAGGTGCTGGAAAAGCATAAAAATGCACCTTGAAAGTGCTTGAAAAGTGCTGGAATTTGAAGTTGGAAAAGGTGTAAGAACCCTGTGACTGGATTCCATGTTTTTACGCTGTAAGTTACATTTTTATTTCAACATAATTAGAAGATCCCGCAGGATAATATTAGTCAGTTACTTAATAAATGACCAAAAAGTCGTTGCTGCAGTATATATTCCATAAATTTACTGCAGTTTTATGAGTCCTTATAAAGTAATAACTGTAAGCGTTCTTTAAGTATGAAAGAGTTTAGTACTCACGTCTCGTATTTACCATTTATATCAGTCTTCAAAGTCTTTAGATAATTAAGGTTGGTCTTGGTTGTTTTCTTGCCTGGAGAAACAGACTTTTGATGCCATGACGCCACAGCAGCACAACAGATGTCAGTACGGTGGAGGTAAGAGTTTGAAACGTTCATCAGCCTCTCAGCCACGCATCTCGCCTGGATACGGGATTCAGCTTTTATTCTTCTGTATTACTCCCTAAGTCCCTCACTCTGCACAATCTCTATACCGTTTGCTTTATAGGAGGGAGGAGCAGCACAAATGCAGCTGACAGACGTAAAGCCATGTGCTGGCAGCAGATGCTTCGCACCCCTTAATAGCGGATCTGTTGCTGGTAAGACTGTCTGTGCTGCCTGGCATCTCAGTAACCAGGTGAAACTCCCCAGGCAAGGTAAGGATCATATTGTGTTGAGTTTGTGAGTTTCCTGTGTGTAAAGACAGTTTTAGGGTCAGTATGGAGCCTGGCACAGGCATGAGCTGGGGAGACGTGACCAAAGACTCATTCACAGTCTGCACTGTTACTCTTGTGTGTCTTTTCATTCAAATCTCTTTCCCCACAGTGTCCATCATCTTGAGCAGCACCGGCTGTGATTTAGCATGAAGGATACCTGTTCAGTTTTCCACCTGAACAAGTGCCCTCTGGACCCAGGTGTGCACTACATGAGCACTTTATGTTCCTGACTCCTTATCAGCGTTTACATTTACATTCTCAGCCAGTATTTAATCTGTAAAGTTCCACTCGGTGAGATTTATACAGACACGAATAAAGAGCACAGTCAAAGGATGTTTTTGCTTCTGCCTCATTTAACAGGCTATTCCCAATTTCCCTCTGGGTCTGTGTTTTCACCTCTTGAATGCTGGGATTTGTAGGCCCCGAGGTGCTGCCAGCGAGGGTGAGAGGGTTCAGAGATGGAGGAAGCCAGGGTGTTGCTGCAGTCCAGCAGTCAGAGCCACATTAACGCAGGTACACCCCCTCAGTATGTGTCTTGTATGCATATCAGATCTGGCTGAACATAGTCCTCCAAAGCTGTAGTGTAATCCTGGTCAACCTCTGGGGTTAGTTGCTCTGTTGGCCTGTGGAAAAATGGGTACTCTTAATGTATTCTGTGTGTTTTGCAGGAATATTTCCAGGCACTCTACACCAACCTGGCTCACCTGGACAATGAAATCTGTTATATCAGGCTGCTGCTTGTGGACTACAGCTGAGCCTTCAACAGAATCATTCCATGCTGGCTCACGGCTAAGCTCCTGAACTTGGGGTCAGCTCTTCACCATGTACTGTAACTGGATTCTGGACTTTCTCACCGGCAGACTCCCAACAAGTGTGCATTGGTGGGAAGAACTCTTCCTCCATCATCACCAACACGGGCAACCCCGCAGGGCAGTGTGCTGAGCCCCCTGCTCTACTCCATCTTCACCCACGACTGCATAACCAAGTTTCGCTCCAACTCCATCTTGAAGCTGCTGACGACACCACCGTCATTGGTCTGATCTGCAACGATGATGAGGAGGTCAGAGATCCTGAAGGATGCTGTCGAGATAACAACCTCACCGTCAACGTTAGCAAAACCAAGTAGCTGATCCTGGACTTTGACAAGCAGGTGACTCTCCAAAGTCCTAGCTACATCGCAGAGGATGGTGTGGAGCAGATCAACAGGGTCAAGTTCCTCGGGCACACAGCTTCCAAGACATCGTCTTCACACACTGTCTGACATGACACTAACATTTCCTCACACTGCCACTATTACCTCATGCTGTACCGTTGCTGTGTCTGTCTATGTTGTTTCCATTACTTTAATTTTATTTATATTGTTTTATCACTGGTGCTCTCTGTTTATACTGTTGACGTTAGGGCTGCCACTACCGACTATTGTTTTTTTTTGTTTTTTGTTTTTTTTCTCTCATCAGCAGCGAGTTACAGCAGCTCTGTCCTGTTTATTGTTTTGTTTGGTGTGTTTTAATGTTTATTTTTTTGTTTTTCTCTCATTTTTTTAAAACCTTCATGGGGTGAGGGACCACGTGACGCTCAGTGGTGCATGGCGGCGTTTTAGTCTCGCTCCCCAAGTCCTACCGCCGGTTTCCCGTTTTTTTGAATGTCTATCAGGCACTTTTATTTTGGTTTACTTTGCTGAACTCGTCCGCATAACTTTACTGCTATTATGGATCACTCTGGGCGCAGAACACCTCCTCAATCTTCGACCGCAAGTCCGGCGAAGAAAGCACAAAACCATGTGCGGGCATGTTGCGTCAGCGCTGGCAACATGGCGGGCAGCGCTGACGCGCTGAGTTCGGATGTTTGCAGGTTAAAAGAGTTTGTTAAGGAGCAGATCGAGTCTCTCCATACAAACCTGCCGTCCTCCTTCCAGAGGAATTTTACAGATCTGAGGGCTGATGTCGGCGATCTGAAGGTGGAGCAGCAAAAGCTCGGTAAATCTTTTGAGTTGTTTCAAGGCCAAGTCCAGAAACACGAAATTGAACTGGGGTTCAATTTCGAAGTTGGTCTCCTTCGTAATAAGCTTGCCGAGCAAGAGGATAGGGAGCGGAGAAATAATATCAGGATCGTCGGGGTTCCGGAAGACGTGGAGAAGGGCAACTTACTGCGGTTTTTGGATCTTCAGTGGACGAAGTGGTTTCCGGGTCTTGCCAACTTCAGTCCCGAAGTGATGAGGGCTCATCGGGTGTCTGCCGGCAGTGGCGATGGTTTGCGCCCGCGCCCCATTGTTCTGAATCTCCTACGCTACACCGAACGGCAGATTATACTGCAGGAGGCTCGGAGATCGCCGGTTCGTTTCGAGGGACGAAAAATCCTTTTTTTCGCCGATTACAGCGCCCAGACGGCCCGAGCTCGCAAGGCTATGTCCCCCGTTTTGAAGAAGGCTCGGGAAGCTGGTGTTCCTGCTTTTCTGTTGTACCCGACTAAAGTTCGCCTTTCTTTTGCGGGTAACCAGTGGTTTTTTACCGACCCAGAAGAAGCTCTTCAGGCAATCGGCGCTTTCACCTCCACCGGGTCCTGGCCAATTTAATATGCCTATTCGGTCTGCTTTGTTGTTTGCCTGTTATAATATTGCGGTCACACTGTGCGTGTGGAGTATATAAATCGGGTGCTTTTCTGTTAACGATTTTGTGTCTGTTCTATAGTTGATTTTGCTTTGTAGTTTACGCCGGGGGTAGCCGGCGGGCTTGAGTATTCACGCATGCCTTATCCCCTGCGTGTCACGCGCTGGCTTTTGGCCCCGCGCTGTTCTGGGGGGATGGGGGGGAGGGGGGTGTTTTGTGGTTATTTTGCCTTGGGGTTCGCGCCCTTCGGCTCATTGGATGATGGTGTTCTGTCTTATGGGGTGTTAGGGGTTTGTATTACTGGAGCTTATTTGTTTATGGGTTGTCTGTTTTCACTAATTCCTTCTCTTACGATGTGCTACTCTATTGACGTCTCCCTCTTTGTCTCTCTCTCTCCAGTATTGTGCTGTGGATCTATGTCTTTTATAGCTGCTGATGGCTAACTTAGTTATGGCTACCTGGAACGTGAGGACGCTTTCGACCCCTCAGAAGCGCTCTAGTGTCACAGACATTTTGTTTAGAAATAGACATTGCTTTTTTGCAGGAGACACATTTGGAGTGCATTGGTGCATTTGGACCAAGCGCATGAGGCTCGTATCGCCAGGGTGCGGGCCGAACGCAATGGTTTACTTTTGCGTAAGGCTGAATTTCTTGTACATCGCACTAGGACACGGTATTACGCTAGTGGAGCTAAGCTTGGTAAGTTGTTGGCGCTTAGGCTCCGCCAGTGTGACACTTTTCAAGTGTAAAATTCAAGGATGGAGCTGTAACCACCAACCCTTCTGAAATTAATGACCGTTTTCTTGATTTCTATAAGGATCTCTACTTATCCGACAGCCCTCCATCTCAGACAGCCCTGGACTCGCCTTTTTCCCTGGCTTCTCTCCCTATACTTGCTCAGCAGGATGCCTTACTACTGGAAGCCCCCATTACATTTTGTGAGCTCACTGAGGCCCTTAAGTCATTTTCTAAGAATAAAGCTCCTGGGATGGATGGTATTCAAGCTGAGGTGCTGCTCACCTTCTGGGCACAGTTAGCCTCCCCTCTGTTTCGTATGCTGTCCTCCGCCATACGCTCCTCTCAGCTCCACCCCGCTTTAAATTCTGTGATAATCTCTTTGCTTTTAAAACAGGGCAAAGACTCTGCTGATTGTTCCAGCTACCGTCCCCTATCTTTAATGAACTCTGATGTTAAGCTATTGGCTAAGGTGTTGGCTCGCCGCCTTCAGTTAATGATAGCTAAGATTGTACATCCCGATCAGACTGGTTTTATTTCAGCTCGCTACGCAGCCGACAATATGCGTCGTCTTCTGCATATTGTTAAAAATGATTATTCTTCCTCTCCTCCCACTGCTCTTTTCTCATTGGATGCCGAGAAGGCCTTTGACAGGCTTAATTGGAGTTTCCTCTGGGAAATTTTTTTTTTGCCCCGCTTAAATTTCTTAAGTGCTATGCTTCCTTTGCCGCCCCCTTCCCACTTTTTGAAAGATGTCCGGTCGACAGTAACGTCCTTTCTCTGGAATGCCCGCAAGCCTCGCATAAGGTACTCCTTTCTTACTCTTTCTAGAGATGATGGGGGTCTCGCTCTACCGGAATATGAATGGTACCACTGGTCCTTTGTTCTCCGTTCGGTCTGGCACTGGCTTCAGCCTCCCCCATCACCGCCATCCTGGTTTCCAATAGAGGAGAATCTGGCGCGTCCGCATCAGCTGCAACATCTCCCTTTTCTCTCCCTGAAAGCTAAGGCAGCTAAACCTGTGCTAGGCTCAATTGTGTCTTATGCTGTGCAGATTTTCCATCGGGTCGAGAAGCGCACTGGCTCTGTCCCTGTCTGGCACTCAAATACACCAGTATTTCTTAATAGAGCGCTTAACATTGGTGGTCAGCCCATCACAAACTCCCGGTGGATCTCGTCCGGAATCCGTGTTTTGGGTGATCTATTTGATGACTCTGGCCTCCTCACGTTCCAGGCTCTCAGCTCTAAATTTCCTATCCCTCCTTCTTCCTTCTTTTTCTTTCTACAACTGCGATCTGTCTTCAGAACATGTGGGATTTCCTTCTCTGCTCCTTTGCCTATTCACCCCTTTTGCAAATTTGTGGCTTCCCTGTCCAAATCTAATAGACCAGTCTCCACGCTGGACATGTTTTTGCGTAATGCTGGTCAGGTTATTCCACCTGTTGCCCGTAAATGGGGTGATATCTCTTCTCCTTCTCCATTGTGCTGGCGCACCATTTTTAAAAATATTAAGCGGGCTTCTAGAAATCCCAATCACCAGCACGTTCAGTTTAGTTTTGTGCACAGGATGTACTGTACTCCACGATTGCGCTTCGCTATGGCTCTCGATCCTGATACCCTTTGTAAATTGTGCCCACTTAGAGCCCTTGGTATGTTCTGGGAATGTCCACCTGTGGCCGCTCTTTGGTATGCGGTCTCCTCCTTCCTTTCTGATCTGCTGGATGTGACTGTCCCTTGTTCTCCTCAATCTCTGTTACTCTTAGATTTCTCTCTCCTTTCTTTTTCCCCTTCTCAGCAACAGACGATTTCTTTATCCTCTGTCGCTGCAAAGCTTCTGTTGGTCTCAAGGTGGAAAGACCCGAGTCGTTGCACTTTCATAGTCTGGAGGGCTTCCCTTTACAATCTGATCATGTTGGAGCTGTCTGCTGCTTGAATAAATGGTGCCTCAGACGTTACTATCAACAATTGGGAGCGTAATGCTTCACTTGTACTACAGTTCATTGAGGAGAGCACATCACCTATTGTGTCTGGTTAATTTCTTATGTTCTTATGTTCTGGTACGGTTATGTAGATATGCTATATGGCAATATATTTGGTGTGTGTGTTGTGTATCTATGTGGATGTCTGGGGGTGTGCATGCATTTGCATTTATAGGTGTATGTGTTTTATTTATTATTGCTGTATGTATATTACTGTGTATGTATATAGATGTATATTCTTTTGTTTCCTTTAATGTCTTGGGGGGGGGGGGGGTTTGGTTCTGGTGTTTTTTTTGTTTTGTATGTTGAACAGTTTTTGATGTGTCACTTTTTTGTGCATTGTAGTAAAACCCAATAAAAAATTGGTTGCAAAAAAAAAAACCAGAATGATCATTTAAAAAAAACAAAACCTTTATGAGGTTGTGCAACGAGGGGTACGACTTTCATCACGTTTGCACTTCTCTACATCATTTTTGGCCAATTTTTTGAGTCTTAATGGCGGTGTCATCTGAGAACTTCTTTTTATAAAATGCATATTATGTTTAAAAAAATTCCAGCTTTACGGTTTCAGGACAGAACAGCCACTCTGTTATGATGAACATTACGGTATTTTGAGTGTTATTAGTTGTGGCACCCCTTACTGTACACTGACTACACCACCCCTTGCGATTCACTACCTACTGAGTGTGCCAGAGCAAGGGAACAATGCTCTAATAAGAAGTACAGATGCAGGTTTTACAGAAATATAAAAGTACAACCTTTAACAACAAATATTCTTGATTGGTCACCAATTAAATAGGTCACTACCTTGATGTTGGGGAAGGGACAGTAAACAGACAAAAAGGGGAAGATGAAAAAAGAAAACAAATCACCAAGACATTGGGACAGAGGCCTATTGAACCAAGGGCGGGTAGACACACTGGTGGGAAGCTAGGGTTTCTATACCACACGTGACTGTGCAAACCCACTTATCCTAATATACACTTCAATCCAATACCCTGCAACCCTCACAGTACTCAGGTACCTTAAGTGACCATTGAAAGTCTTGCAGTTCAGGACTCGGTAGGACCACAGCAGGGGCTGACCCTGACACACACTGAATAAAGCAACACTTAACTCCCAATTGGGTAGTATACAAAACAGTTTAAAACAGCCTGGGCAAACAATACATGCAACAGGTTACCCCAGACTGCAGTGTAATGTTCTGAAACAAACAATACAACATGGACACGGTAAAAATGCAAACAGGCCAATCATAATATCCTGACATGACAAAGACATGTACAGGATTAACAACACATACCTGTCCCAGTATTAGCAGGATACGCCAGAAGTTAAGCTTGGAGATACATCAGTCCCAGCATGGTCATAGCTACCAGCGTCCACGCTGATTACACGCCAACTCGGAAGTCTTAAGTAGTTCTAACAGCGCCTGCTGTTAAAACCGGAAACGGGTGGAGTCATATTTTCATCTTCATGACTCCCGCCGACTGTGGCAAGGAATATATACAATCACGGACTATAAGAATAAACACGCCGTTGCGTTGAGCACTTACGCTGTGTTCGCCGACGAGCTGAACGCGTTCTTCGCACGGTTTGAGATAAACAGCTCTCACCGCGGAGACAACAACAGTCTGATCTCGGTGAGCGAGGACAGCAGCGCGGCTCTGGTTAGCCTGGCAGAGCGCGATGTGCGCCGGGCTCTGAAGCAGGTGAGCATCAGAAAAGCAGCGGGACCAGACGGGATTTCAGTCCTGCGATGCTGCGCTGATCAGCTGACTGGTGTTTTCACTAAGATCTTCAATGAGTCCCTAGCTCTGTCTATTGTGCCAACGTGTTTTAAACGGTCCACCACAGTTCCCGTTCCGAAGCACAACAAGCCCTCCAGCCTGAATGACTACCGCCCGGTAGCCCTAACATCTCTGGCCATGAAGGTGTTTGAAAGGCTGGTAAAGAACTTAATCTGTTCATCCATCCCAAATTCCATAGACCCATTACAGTTCGCCTACCGCCCAAACAGATCCACTGAGGCGTTACCTGCAAGATCGCTATTTTTCTTTATGCTGCAATTGTTTTCATTATTACTTTGTTTAACTTGACACATCACATCTTTAAATTCTCATCCTTGCATTAGAATATAGACCAGTTAATACTGATGGTATCTCATCCTGTGTCATATGTTTTAAAATGACTACACACTGAATATTGAACTGAAGCTTGACATACAGTAAAAAAATTTAATCGCAAATCAAATCGTAATCGCAATTTCTGTCAGAAAAATGGCGATTCGATATTTTCCCCAAATCGTGCAGCCCTAGTTGGCACCACGTCCTGGGTTATTCCCTGCTTTGTGCCCATAGCTTTCAGGATAGTCTCCAGACCCCCTGTGACCCTGCACAGGAAGTTGACCATCCCCGGCCAGCCCCCAGAGTTCTGTGGAAGTTAAAAACACTTTAGTCAAACAACAGACTAACCAAATCTCAGGCTGGAGTAAGCTTCAAAAAAGGAGCTGGTCATTACCTGAACAGAAGGGGAACATAAGAAGGAGACTAGAGCTCAGCTGACAACATATATCTCTCCCGTTCCTTGCTGATGATGGGAGGTCACTGAGACGAGGTGAGACAAGTAAATAGAAAGTCAGCTGGCTCCTGCTGACACCCAACAGTGTGACACAAAACGGGTGGCATTGCCGAAGACCTCACAGCTAAATATGGAAAGAGGAGAAATATTTTTAAAATGTAAATAAAATGTGGAGCACCTATAATAAAAGCACAGCTATTAGGTGCTAATGATCCAGTTCACACTCAAGATGCCTAAGTTTGATCAGGTCAATCCTGCTACAATGATGTAACATGGACAGGCAGGCGTAATGTACTCACTGTCTGCAGTATGAACAACATGGTCCCACACAGACAGGTGACCCCATAGAAGCGCCTCTCCAGGTTAACAAATACCTTCACTCAGATACTTATGCTCAAATGCTGTTCGCTGTCAGACTCTGCAACAAAGTCCTTGCAGCTGACCCCACACACATAGACTAACAAACACACACATCCAATACACCATGGTAGTTTCTATGTGCAATATTAGTTCTTGTCAATCCCTGTCACTCCATTGCGTGCCTGTCCATATAGATATATCCAGTGTTGTACATATATTTATATATCCACTCTGTACATATATTTATATATCCACTCTGTACATAATATACATACACTCTATTTATACATACATATATTTATCTGTTTACATATACACACATATATATATAAATATTTTTCAATATGCTCATCCAAATTTATGTTTCCAGATTGTTTGTATAGTGCACTTTTTATACTGTACTGTTGGTACAGTTTTTATTCTATTATTTTTAATTTTGCTACTCTTGTCTTGCACTGTCCACTTTTCTGCCGTGACGATGCAATTTTCCACTTGTGGGACTAATAAAGACAAATTTGTTGCGATCTCTGACATTTGGACATGCTTCACTAAGAACTGTGCTGAGAGTTTCACTCCAGGAGAACACATGACCATAGATGAACGGCTGTTCCCTACCAAGGTTCCTTGTCCATTCAAGCAGTATATCGTATCCAAGCCGGACAAATTTGGGATCAAGTTCTGGATGGCCGCAGATTTGGAGACCGAATATGTCTGCAATGCATCCCCTTACTTCGGAAAGGACCCCAGTCGTCAGAAGTGGGAGAGGCTGGCAGAGAACGTGGTCATGAATCTGATGGAGCCATTTTTGGATGATGAGAGAAATGTCACAACGGACAATTTCTTCACCTCACTGGCACTGTCACACAGACTGCTTCAGCGCAAAACAACGCTACTGGGCACGGTGAATAAAGTTCGGCATGAACTTCCTCCACTTGCAAAGGACACTGCACAGCGGGAGGAATTCTCCACGTCAGTGCTTTGCAAAGCCTAGCTAAGCTCAAAATAAATAAATCACAGGGCCCTGATGGCATCTTACCTATAGTTTTAAAAGAGATGAGGGATATTATTTGCCGACCTTTAACTTTAATATTCCAGAAATCGTTATCTGCGGGTGTGGTACCTTCTGATTGGAAGCATGCCAACATAACGCCCATATTCAAAAAAGGGGATAGAAGTAATCCAGCAAACTATAGGCCAATCAGTTTAACTAGCATTACTGGAAAAATAATGGAAGCTATAATTCAAGTGAAAATGGTAGATTACCTAGATGCAAATAACATTATAAAGGATAGCCAACATGGATTTAGGAGAGGTAGATCCTGCTTAACGAATCTACTTGAGTTCTTTGAGGAAGCTACAAGTGAAATTGATCACAAAAAGGCCTATGATGTGATTTACTTAGATTTCCAGAAGGCCTTTGATGTTGTCCCCCACAAACGGCTCTTGTTAAAGCTTAAAGCTGCAGGGATTTTAGGAACTGTGGCAGTTTGGATCAAAAACTGGCTAACTGACAGGAAGCAGCGAGTAGTTATTAGAGGCACAATGTCACAGTGGGCCTCCGTTCATAGTGGGGTACCGCAGGGTTCAATTTTAGGACCACTATTGTTCCTAATTTACATTAATGATATTGACACAAATACATACAGTAAATTGGTTAAATTTGCAGACGACACCAAGGTGGGCGGTGTAGCAGATACTGATCTAGCAGCAGAGAGGCTTCAAAGGGATCTGGATTTAATTAGCGAATGGGCTGATACTTGGCAGATGAAATTTAACACAGATAAATGTAAGGTAATCCATGCGGGGAGCAGAAATATAAAGTACAGATATTTTATGGGTTCCACTGAAATAAAGGTAGCTGATTACGAGAAAGATCTAGGTATGTATGTTGATGCTTCCATGTCCCACTCTCGCCAGTGTGGGGAAGCAATAAAAAAGGCCAATAGAATGTTGGGTTATAGATTCAAATGGCCTAATTGTCGGGGTTTGTTATAGGGCACCTAATGTAGCTGTAGAGGAAAGCAGAATATTATATGATGATATCAGGATTATGAGTAATAAAAATGATGTGGTGGTTATGGGTGATTTTAATTTACCTGGGATACAGTGGGACACAGTCTCTGGCTCTTCTGTAAATGAACTTGAGATGGTGGAATTAGTACAGGATTGTTTTTTTACTCAGTTTGTTAATACTCCTACCAGGGGAGAAGCCCTTCTTGATCTCGTTTTTTGTAATAACCAGGATAGGATTGGAAAATTAGAGGTTTTAGACCCATTGTACGGTAGTGATCATAACATGGTTAAATTCGAGGTTAATTTTAGTGTCCAAAGAGCAAAGTCTAAATTAAAAGTATACAATGTTAGGAAGGCTAACTTTAATGGTATTAGACGGAAATTAGAAACTGTAAACTGGACAGAGTTAAATAGCAAAACAGTAGAAGAGGCATGGGAATTTTTCAAAAGCACATTGTTGCAAGTGCAAGAGGACTTCATACCTGTTTCCAGCAAAACTAAATCTAGGAAACGACAACCAAGGTGGTTTACTAAGGAAATTAAGAATAAAGTCAGGAGGAAAAGGGCTCTGTTCCACAACTGGAAAATAACTAATGATTTCAAAATCAAGCAGGAGTATCTAAGTCTACAGGCAGAGTTAAAAAATGACATTAGGCTATCAAAGAGGGATGTAGAAAGAAAAATTGCATTGGAGGCTAAGCATGACAGTAAAGGTTTCTTCCAATATTTTAACTCCAAGAGAGCACTAAAAGCTGAAATCACTAATTTACAGGATAGTAAGGGCCTTATAATTGATAACGAAATTGATATGGTAAATGAGTTTAATGATTATTTTTCAAGGGTGTTCACAATAGAGAACACAAGTAACTTACCACCAATTAATACGAATACAGCATCGTCTATGACCAATATATGTATAACTGAGGTTGATGTGATACTAAGCCTAGCTAAACTCAAAATAAATAAATCACAGGGGCCTGATGGCATCTTACCTTTAGTCTTGAAAGAGATGAGGGATATTATTAGCCAACCTTTGACTTTAATATTCCAGAAATCGTTATCTGCGGGTGTGGTACCATCAGATTGGAAGCATGCTAATATAACACCCATATTCAAAAAAGGGGATAGAAGTAATCTGGCAAACTATAGGCCAATCAGTTTAATGATCCTGGCCTGAGCGATTTTTTGTGTTGAAGAAAACGAGCGAAGGGAAGTGCTGTGGCATAACTGCAGAGGTGTAAAGAGTACCTGAAAACCATACTTGAGTAAGAGTACAGATACCTTACTGTATAAATTACTCCATTACAAGTTACAAGTCACCAATTCCAATAAGACTTGAGTAAAAGTCGTAAAGTATCCAATTTTAAAAGAACTTAAGTATTTTACTCGTACTGAATGTAGGCTCAAAGAACACCAAGAAATGTGGAAAACAAGGAACTATTTATTTATGAGGCTTTATTTCCTAATATAGACATTAAATTGAACACGTCAATGTTTCACTAATCACTTATGTTGTTATGTTCTTATGTTCTTATGTTCTTATGTTTCAAAATGGCAGAAGAAGAAAATAGAACAAAAAGTCAGTCTCAGTCAAACTCAAATGTTCAAAAAAAAGGTAAAACAATAAAAAAACTAATAAAAAAACAAATTCAGAGCTGACTTTAATGGTGTCTTAAGGGCAATTCTTAAGGGCAATTCTTAAGGGTATTTCAAGCAAAAATGGAGCACTCCTAGTAATAAAATAATGACTTGAATTACACCATGATAATTATCAATATCGTTTGATATGATCATGATAAAAATATTTTTGCTATATCGCACAGCCTTAATGGATGCTACCACAGTGGCTTTGCTAACTAGCTAATAACTAGTAACCCATAGGAAGCAAGCTGAACAGTCGTTTGAGCAGACAGTAATATCTGATGACGCACAAAGTCTTTAAGTGTCAAGTCTTGTTAACTACATGGAAGCTATATTATCAGCAAGAAGGTCTTTGCCTAGTTACCATAGTTTTGGTAGTGAGTCGGCTAGATAGTCAGCTAACTGATGGAAACGTTTAACCAGCAGCAAAACAACCACAAACAACCATGCGGGTCCCACAGTAAAATCTTTGTGCAGTAATTGACAGTCAATAGTGTGTCTAGCAGAAACATTAACAAACAAAATAATAAATAATAGATAGCACTGTTATTACACTGGGATACTAAAGATTTTTAACTTAATGACATAACAGGTACTACAACGATTCCGTTCTGCGAGTTCGCTTTGGCTTCCGCTTTAAGACGTGTTGGACAAGGGCGTGGCTTTCGCGGTACGAATGGGCCGGGTTGGATGTGGGCGGGGTTGGATGTCCAACCCCGCCCTCCTGCAGGATGCAGCCAGACATACTTGAAGAAATTAGCCGTGGTAGATAAAGATCCTGACTTGTCGCACGCAATCACAATGTAGCGAGTAACGGTAAGCGTCCGTTCAAATGTAGTGGAGTAAAGAGTACATATATTCAGTCACAAATGTAGTGGAGTAGAGAGTAAAAGTTGCTTATATTTTTGATACTCAGTACAAGTACAAAGTAGCCAAAAAAATACTTAAGTACAGTAACGAAGTCCATTTACTCAAGTACTTTACACCACTGACACAAAGTGTAGCTTCTATCCCGAGCACAATCCACATTATTACTTAAAAGCTTATTGACCCTCTGATTCTGCTATCACTTATCAGTAATTTCAAGTAAACATTATGTGTGTTGTATTTGTATGATGAAACCAATCTTTGAGCTCAGTATGAAATAACTGAAATAAACACACAGTCATTCAAACTTGGGCACTTTTTAATTTTGTTTTGTCTTTCAATAAAAACTGCAGCATCAAATCTGATCTGCTTGCCATTCTTGCCTAAAAACAAATGCTGGGGTTATCAAAAACTATGTTATATAGCTATATTCCAGATTTATCACATCTCGGAGCTCCGAGGAACCTCCTTCCCCATACATATCCCTCTTTCCCACTATTCCCTCAAATACTGTTACATTTGTGTTTTTTCCACTCACACCCTGTCTTGATCATGCTCTGACTGCATGGCATCCATATGCATGGCAAATTATTTTACAGTCTTATCTTATATAGTAGGACATGAACATTGAATTTGATAGTTATCTTTTATTTTCACTTCTGAACACAACGCACGAACAGGAAGGAATCGTTTGCATTTGCAACCAACCCCTCCGCAAAAGCCCCAGCGGAAAACTGGCCGCGGACCGGGGTGGGAATCCCCAAGCTGGAAGGCAGTACTGCTTCATGTTCACATTAGCTAGCTAGCTAGTTAGCATGGATTCAGAATGCACTGTACTACAACTATAAAGGACGTAACGTGACACAGAAAAACAATTACTAACTGGCAATGCAGGTTAGCATTACTTTAGATGACAACTTTACCTGTTACTTACCAGAAGAGTTGCCTATACGTTAGCCGAATGACAGCAGGCAGAAGCCGGCGCATTTTTCAGTAATATACCGGAGTTAAACTTAATTACACACTTTTAACACAAACACTGGCAGCTATAAACTCATAGGACAATGGAAAGGACATTAGACAATGGAAGACTGGAAAGAGGTTGCCTGGTCAGATGAGTCTCAATTCACTGCTGCAACATCCAGATGGTAGGGCCAGAATTTAGTGTAAGCAAAATTTTATTTGCACACTTTGGGGCCCTTAGTGCCAACTGAGCAATGTTTAAATGCCACAGCCTACCTGAGTATTGTTGCTGACCATGTCCATCCCTTTATGACCACAGTGTACCCAGCTTCTAATAGCTACTGCAGCAGGGTAACGTGCCATGTCACAGAGCTCATATCATCTCAGACTGGTTTCTTGAACATGAAAATAAGTTCACTGTACTCAAATGGCCTCCACAGTCACTAGATTTCAATAAAGCACCTATGGAATGGGAGATTTGGATGGATGGATGGATTTGCAACAGAAGAGTCGCTTATACGTTAGCCGAATGACAGCAGGCAGAAACTGGCGTGTTTTTCAGTAATATACCGGAGTTAAACTTATTTACACACTTTTAACACAAACACTGGCAGCTATTAACTCATAGGTGGTAGTAAAGCTGAAATTAAAATAAGGCAACACTTATTTTGATACTTTTTTTGTTTGTTCTTTTTCTTAACCGTTCCTTCCTCCTATTCCTAAGTCTACAGGCAGAGTTAAAAAATGACATTAGGCTATCAAAGAGGGATGTAGAAAGAAAAATTGCATTGGAGGCTAAGCATGACAGTAAAGGTTTCTTCCAATATTTTAACTCCAAGAGAGCACTAAAAGCTGAAATCACTAATTTACAGGATAGTAAGGGCCTTATAATTGATAACGAAATTGATATGGTAAATGAGTTTAATGATTATTTTTCAAGGGTGTTCACAATAGAGAACACAAGTAACTTACCACCAATTAATACGAATACAGCATCGTCTATGACCAATATATGTATAACTGAGGTTGATGTGATACTAAGCCTAGCTAAACTCAAAATAAATAAATCACAGGGGCCTGATGGCATCTTACCTTTAGTCTTGAAAGAGATGAGGGATATTATTAGCCAACCTTTGACTTTAATATTCCAGAAATCGTTATCTGCGGGTGTGGTACCATCAGATTGGAAGCATGCTAATATAACACCCATATTCAAAAAAGGGGATAGAAGTAATCTGGCAAACTATAGGCCAATCAGTTTAATGATCCTGGCCTGAGCGATTTTTTGTGTTGAAGAAAACGAGCGAAGGGAAGTGCTGTGGCATAACTGCAGAGGTGTAAAGAGTACCTGAAAACCATACTTGAGTAAGAGTACAGATACCTTACTGTATAAATTACTCCATTACAAGTTACAAGTCACCAATTCCAATAAGACTTGAGTAAAAGTCGTAAAGTATCCAATTTTAAAAGAACTTAAGTATTTTACTCGTACTGAATGTAGGCTCAAAGAACACCAAGAAATGTGGAAAACAAGGAACTATTTATTTATGAGGCTTTATTTCCTAATATAGACATTAAATTGAACACGTCAATGTTTCACTAATCACTTATGTTGTTATGTTCTTATGTTCTTATGTTCTTATGTTTCAAAATGGCAGAAGAAGAAAATAGAACAAAAAGTCAGTCTCAGTCAAACTCAAATGTTCAAAAAAAAGGTAAAACAATAAAAAAACTAATAAAAAAACAAATTCAGAGCTGACTTTAATGGTGTCTTAAGGGCAATTCTTAAGGGCAATTATCTTTTATTTTCACTTCTGAACACAACGCACGAACAGGAAGGAATCGTTTGCATTTGCAACCAACCCCTCCGCAAAAGCCCCAGCGGAAAACTGGCCGCGGACCGGGGTGGGAATCCCCAAGCTGGAAGGCAGTACTGCTTCATGTTCACATTAGCTAGCTAGCTAGTTAGCATGGATTCAGAATGCACTGTACTACAACTATAAAGGACGTAACGTGACACAGAAAAACAATTACTAACTGGCAATGCAGGTTAGCATTACTTTAAATGACAACTTTACCTGTTACTTACCAGAAGAGTTGCCTATACGTTAGCCGAATGACAGCAGGCAGAAGCCGGCGCATTTTTCAGTAATATACCGGAGTTAAACTTAATTACACACTTTTAACACAAACACTGGCAGCTATAAACTCATAGGACAATGGAAAGGACATTAGACAATGGAAGACTGGAAAGAGGTTGCCTGGTCAGATGAGTCTCAATTCACTGCTGCAACATCCAGATGGTAGGGCCAGAATTTAGTGTAAGCAAAATTTTATTTGCACACTTTGGGGCCCTTAGTGCCAACTGAGCAATGTTTAAATGCCACAGCCTACCTGAGTATTGTTGCTGACCATGTCCATCCCTTTATGACCACAGTGTACCCAGCTTCTAATAGCTACTGCAGCAGGGTAACGTGCCATGTCACAGAGCTCATATCATCTCAGACTGGTTTCTTGAACATGAAAATAAGTTCACTGTACTCAAATGGCCTCCACAGTCACTAGATTTCAATAAAGCACCTATGGAATGGGAGATTTGGATGGATGGATGGATTTGCAACAGAAGAGTCGCTTATACGTTAGCCGAATGACAGCAGGCAGAAACTGGCGCGTTTTTCAGTAATATACCGGAGTTAAACTTATTTACACACTTTTAACACAAACACTGGCAGCTATTAACTCATAGGTGGTAGTAAAGCTGAAATTAAAATAAGGCAACACTTATTTTGATACTTTTTTTGTTTGTTCTTTTTCTTAACCGTTCCTTCCTCCTATTCCTCTGTCTCTGCTTATTGACGTTTAGGAGAGAGTGCCAAACATAAATTAACGATGCAAGATTTTCAAACCAAGACAGACAAAGCACAAAAGAGACAACAAAGACACAAATATTGTATATATGTTTTATTGTAAAGCTCATATCCTAGCATATCTTATCCTAGCATATCTACAAACAAATTTACTTTTGTATAGCACAATATCACATTACACCGTCTCAAAGAGCTTTACAGCATCCCCACCCAAAGCCCCCAGTGAGTAAGCCATACATAGGCGACAGTGGCAAGGAAAAACTCCCTATTAGGAAGAAACCTTGGGAGGGACCAGACTCAAAGGGGGAGCCCATCCTCCAGGGGCCGGCAGGGAGAGTCAACTTATCTAACTTACCTACCTTAGCTTATCTAACTTACCTACCTTAGCTTATCTAACTGAAGTACCAACACTTAAACGACATCTCTATTAATACGCCGTCCCCGGCCGTAGCCCATTATTAATCCATTACTCCTGGCGGATTGCTGAGGCTGCCCCTGGCCCCTCTCAGGTCGCCGGTCACTGGAGCCATCGAAGTCCGTGCTTCGCTGTCCCCGGCCATAGCCCATTAGTCCAGCAGTATTCTGTTTAAAGACAAGGAGAGGTTATTGATATTGTATTGAACCTCTGTGGGTATTAAAGGTATATCCACAAGCAAGCCAGCAATAGTCCTAATTCACACTGTGGTGTACGCGAAACACCCCCCCTCCTAAGCGGCAGCATATACGATTCCATCCAGCACCCTCCCTTAGCACGCCATATTGCACGAGCCCAACTACCCATCCTAAAACAAACACACACATACATACACAAAGAAAATTAAAAAGGGCACTTCCCCATCTTCCACGAGAGCCACCCATAGGGTCTGGTCAGCTAACTGGCAGAGAGAGTGTTATGCCAAAAAAGGCATCCCTGTCGAAGAATGCATGCCTGTCTCTAAATGACCGATTGGTCACTGATCTGAAACGAGTTGAGCTACTTTGTCGAGTTAGGCTACCGTAGTGCTAATCGATAGCCCTAACCCTTACCCTAACCCACCAAACCCACCCCCCCTAAAACCCTAACCCTCAAAAAAAAAACCTAAAACCCCAACCCTAACCCCCAAAAAACCCCTAAAAGCTCAACTAGTCAGAACACCGGCATGCATTCTGCGGCAGGGATGCCTTTTTCGGAGTAATGCATGTTATACTCTAATTCAAGTGTTCTAATAGTCTCTTAATCTAGGGCTTTACCTTCGGCATGTAACACTTCCTCCGCGTCTTATCTATCCTTTCCGTTTCCTTACTTGTTATTTTAATTTTGATAATAATTTTAATTTTGATCTTGATTACTTTAATTTCGTTTCTCTCCATTTTACAGAAGACTTCAAAACGCAGTCACTCGTTAAAGCGCTGGAAAGAAGTTTGAGAAAAGAAGCACATGTGATTCAAAAGTAATCAAGCTGTTGTCACGGATGCCCATTCGTACCATAACTGACAATACGATCCTATGCAGGTCGTCGGCGACTTTCGGCCGCGATCGGCTCCTACTGACCGGTCGTAGGTCCGATTCGGCCGTAAGCAGGGTTGCCAACTCTGACGCATCTGGCGTGACACTCACGCTTTCAAACTGAAACGCTCACAGCAAGAAATCTTACGGCGAATATCTATTAATCCATTTAAACCTAAAATTGCCTACATGAAAAGCGTTGGGGCAGTTTGTAAATAGTCTGCAGGGTTTGCAAGGTAATAAAACTGTTATATACATGTAAATATATGTGTGTAGACTTGTCTCGAATTCAAAATCTCACGCCAACGCCAACTCGATCATTCGCTGTCTAAAGCTATACGCGCTGCAATGTCTTGTAGTACTTATTTTATGTGCATTCGCGCTGTTATGACAAGAAATCACTGTGCATTTTAGCTACAAATTAGCCACATAAATGTTAAAATGCAGGGTAATTTTTCGTCATAACAGCGTGGACGCACATAAAATAAATAGGCATTTGCGCTGCTATAACGAGGAATTGCCGCGCGTGTACGGGGAATGCGTAGGGGAGACCGGGTATGGTTGTAACACTTTTTGCTTTACCACCTATAACTCGATCACTGAATTTTTGAGCTAGAGATTTACATTTTTTCTATTAAGTACCTGTAGAAAAGGCTGTTAAATGAGCGGTTTGTTTAATTGTGCAGTGTTTTGAGCAGGCATTATTTAGGCCATTGGAGGCGTCACGCAGGACCCCAGGTTGGTTTTTTTCTTCTCTTCTTCGCTTTCCTTTAGGCTGGATGCAGAGTTCAACGTAGTTATACAAAGTTTTGTTGGGTTTATGGTGTAGTTGTGCGTGCATGCTGAGTAAGTATGCAGTTCATTCGTACCGCAACTATGCTTTGTAACCGGAGCAAATGTTTATTGTTTTATGCGTTTGTAATTTAAAATAAACATATCGCGCTAATCGCAGTTCGCTGCGTTAATGCCGCTCAGTTTTGAGTATTGTATGTTTATTTGCGTTTTGTAATACAAATGGTTAATATAATTTAATATCTATATTTGTTTAATGTTTGTAAAACTATGTTACCCGTGAGCGGTAGTTATATGTTGATTCCTATGTTCTTATTTCTGTTTCAGTAAACCACAATTGCATATTTCCCCAACGAGTATCCGGACTGTTTTATTGGTGGTGTGTTAATGCGCTACTATCCAACTATAGGATAACCTGTCAAAAGTAGGCAAACAAACCCAGTGTTCTGATCGGACACTCTGTAAAGGTTACCACCGGGAGAGAATCGGCGTCCCTTTTTTTTTAAACGACACTCTTCTACATGGTCCTTCGAGCCGGATAGGGTAAGTTTTACAGCAGTAATGATGGATGACAGAGAAAAGGATCTTGTCCTGAGTCAGGGGAGGCCTCGTAGAACAATTCGTCCTCCATGCTACCTAGACGAATATGAGACAGGCCATCATTACAGACAAAGAGGATTACCTGCATCATATCACCACCCTGATGCAAGAGAATATATGACGGATAGTTTCTCGGCGCATGACCAGCAGAGAAATGAACACTCATCACCTGGTAGTGTCCCAGAATGGGTGAAGACACTCAGGGAAGAGAACGATCAGCTGAGGAGAGATATTCGTGAACTAATTGAGTGGCGTGCATCGCAGACTTCTCCAACTCATATCCAGTCAGCTCCTCCTAGGCAGAGCCAAGATGATGAGGAAAGAGCCTCAACCTCATCCAGTATCGGCACCCCAATCTCCCAATATGGAGTCATGATGTCAGGCGATCAGTGGGATCCATGTCACGCAGGCCAACAGTCAAATCCAGTGCCTTGGGAGCATCGAGAGCCGTCAGTATGTGAGGGAGAAGAGGTAAATGAGATTGTGGAGCGGGTCAGGGATATTGCATTGCCACATAAGCAGTACCTTCATTCATCTGGTTATGGACCACACCAGTCCCGACGGTCATCTCGCCATGTGACTCCTGAACGCCATCATGGTAACTCATTAAACAAGCCGCTCATTTAACAGCCTTTTCTACAGTACCCACATTTGTTTGCTACAAACTGCACCAAGTCAAACCTCTGCAAGAATATCACAGACCTGGTGAGTTCATGACAAATAGGCCTACATGGTGCTCCTTTGTTACAACCTGCCCCACTACCGGGGTAGGATGTAACACGTGTTGCGGTAAGTTGCAACAGTTAGACAAAAGAAGCAAAAACACTGGCCACACTGTGCTATATGGTTCAAAAAGAAGTTTTTGAAGACTGACCATAACTCATATATCCACTAGTGTGCTAGAACAAACTTTCTTAATGGTATGTATGCTTAATCAATACTCTACTACAATGCATCTGAGCAAAAAAAACATCCAAGTCAAATAAAAATAATGTGTGTGTGTGTGTGTGTGTGTGTGTTCTTAATCGGTCACAATGCTGACAAATGAATCTTGGTAACCCTGCAGTACAGGCTTGGTGGGCCCAGATACTGTCAGTCTATAATACAGGTCTGCCGCCTGAGTCAAATATTCTGCCAGCACCTTCTCCTGCACCTCAGAGAAGACTTTGTCGCTGCTGTGGTAACCTTCACTGGGAAGATCACTGGACCCCTGGTCTCTCAGCTTCTGCAGTGATTTGCAGTATCTGCTCAGTGTTACATGGCAGATCCCGTGTGCCTTCGCAACTGACCTGACTGACTTGCCCTTCCTTGTGACCTCATCAGATGCTTTTTTAAAAACACTGGCAGGCACACCTCTTTCAGTCTTTCTTTTCTACTGTCTAGACATTCTGTAAAATTATTAAAATCAAGAAAGTGTCCTTATTTGTATGTAAGGGGATGGTTGTAACACTTAAAGATGTGTTACAACCCAGCCCAGCCCTCTTAGCTATTGCACCTTCCTCTGTTGATCTGAGTGCTGTTACTGGACTGATCATTAAGCAGTGAGGCAGATTGCACCACCAACTACAGAGTAAATGAACAGATAGACTGGAAATACACTCACTGGCCACTCTATTAGGTATACCTGTTCACCTGTCTGTATGTCAGCAGCACAATGTATAAAATCATGCAGATCAAAGTCATGCTCATATCAAACACCAGAATGGGGATTTAAGTGACTTTGAAGGTCACATTGTTCTTGGTGTTAGGTGGACTGGTATGAGTATTTCAGGATATGCTGATCGACTGGTATTTTCACCATCTTTAGGGTTTACAGAGAATGGGCCGAAAAAGACAAAACATCCAGTGAGCTGTGGTTCTCTGGTAAAAAATGCCTTGTTGATGGCAGACGTCAGGGACAGACTGGCTCTAGGTGATAGAAAGGCAAGAGTAACTCAACAACTCGTTACCACCAAGGTATGCAGAAGAGCATCTGTGAATGCACAACACATCCAACTCTGAAGCTGATGGGCTACAGCAGCGGAAGACCACACCAGGTGCCACTCCTGTCAGCTACAAACAGGAAACTGAGGCTACAGCGGGCACGGGCTCACCGAAATTAGACAATGGAAGACTGGAAAGAGGTTGCCTGGTCAGATGAGTCTCAATTCACTGCTGCAACATCCAGATGGTAGGGCCAGAATTTAGTGTAAGCAAAATTTTATTTGCACACTTTGGGGCCCTTAGTGCCAACTGAGCAATGTTTAAATGCCACAGCCTACCTGAGTATTGTTGCTGACCATGTCCATCCCTTTATGACCACAGTGTACCCAGCTTCTAATAGCTACTGCAGCAGGGTAACGTGCCATGTCACAGAGCTCATATCATCTCAGACTGATTTCTTGAACATGAAAATAAGTTCACTGTACTCAAATGGCCTCCACAGTCACTAGATTTCAATAGAGCACCTATGGAATGGGAGATTTGGATGGATGGATGGATGGATTTGCAACAGAAGAGTCGCTTATACGTTAGCCGAATGACAGCAGGCAGAAACTGGCGCGTTTTTCAGTAATATACCGGAGTTAAACTTATTTACACACTTTTAACACAAACACTGGCAGCTATTAACTCATAGGTGGTAGTAAAGCTGAAATTAAAATAAGACAACACTTATTTTGATACTTTTTTTGTTTGTTCTTTTTCTTAACCGTTCCTTCCTCCTATTCCTCTGTCTCTGCTTATTGACGTTTAGGAGAGAGTGCCAAACATAAATTAACGATGCAAGATTTTCAAACCAAGACAGACAAAGCACAAAAGAGACAACAAAGACACAAATATTGTATATATGTTTTATTGTAAAGCTCATATCCTAGCATATCTTATCCTAGCATATCTACAAACAAATTTACTTTTGTATAGCACAATATCACATTACACCGTCTCAAAGAGCTTTACAGCATCCCCACCCAAAGCCCCCAGTGAGTAAGCCATACATAGGCGACAGTGGCAAGGAAAAACTCCCTATTAGGAAGAAACCTTGGGAGGGACCAGACTCAAAGGGGGAGCCCATCCTCCAGGGGCTGGCAGGGAGAGTCAACTTATCTAACTTACCTACCTTAGCTTATCTAACTTACCTACCTTAGCTTATCTAACTGAAGTACCAACACTTAAACGACATCTCTATTAATACGCCGTCCCCGGCCGTAGCCCATTATTAATCCATTACTCCTGGCGGATTGCTGAGGCTGCCCCTGGCCCCTCTCAGGTCGCCGGTCACTGGAGCCATCGAAGTCCGTGCTTCGCCGTCCCCGGCCATAGCCCATTAGTCCAGCAGTATTCTGTTTAAAGACAAGGAGAGGTTATTGATATTGTATTGAACCTCTGTGGGTATTAAAGGTATATCCACAAGCAAGCCAGCAATAGTCCTAATTCACACTGTGGTGTACGCGAAACACCCCCCCTCCTAAGCGGCAGCATATATGATTCCATCCAGCACCCTCCCTTAGCACGCCATATTGCACGAGCCCAACTACCCATCCTAAAACAAACACACACATACATACACAAAGAAAATTAAAAAGGGCACTTCCCCATCTTCCACGAGAGCCACCCATAGGGTCTGGTCAGCTAACTGGCAGAGAGAGTGTTATGCCAAAAAAGGCATCCCTGTCGAAGAATGCATGCCTGTCTCTAAATGACCGATTGGTCACTGATCTGAAACGAGTTGAGCTACTTTGTCGAGTTAGGCTACCGTAGTGCTAATCGATAGCCCTAACCCACCAAACCCACCCCCCCTAAAACCCTAACCCTCAAAAAAAAAAACCTAAAACCCCAACCCTAACCCCCAAAAAACCCCTAAAAGCTCAACTAGTCAGAACACCGGCATGCATTCTGCGGCAGGGATGCCTTTTTCGGCATAATGCATGTTATACTCTAATTCAAGTGTTCTAATAGTCTCTTAATCTAGGGCTTTACCTTCGGCATGTAACACTTCCTCCGCGTCTTATCTATCCTTTCCGTTTCCTTACTTGTTATTTTAATTTTGATAATAATTTTAATTTTGATCTTGATTACTTTAATTTCGTTTCTCTCCATTTTACAGAAGACTTCAAAACGCAGTCACTCGTTAAAGCGCTGGAAAGAAGTTTGAGAAAAGAAGCACATGTGATTCAAAAGTAATCAAGCTGTTGTCACGGATGCCCATTCGTACCATAACTGACAATACGATCCTATGCAGGTCGTCGGCGACTTTCGGCCGCGATCGGCTCCTACTGACCGGTCGTAGGTCCGATTCGGCCGTAAGCAGGGTTGCCAACTCTGACGCATCTGGCGTGACACTCACGCTTTCAAACTGAAACGCTCACAGCAAGAAATCTTACGGCGAATATCTATTAATCCATTTAAACCTAAAATTGCCTACATGAAAAGCGTTGGGGCAGTTTGTAAATAGTCTGCAGGGTTTGCAAGGTAATAAAACTGTTATATACATGTAAATATATGTGTGTAGACTTGTCTCGAATTCAAAATCTCACGCCAACGCCAACTCGATCATTCGCTGTCTAAAGCTATACGCGCTGCAATGTCTTGTAGTACTTATTTTATGTGCATTCGCGCTGTTATGACAAGAAATCACTGTGCATTTTAGCTACAAATTAGCCACATAAATGTTAAAATGCAGGGTAATTTTTCGTCATAACAGCGTGGACGCACATAAAATAAATAGGCATTTGCGCTGCTATAACGAGGAATTGCCGCGCGTGTACGGGGAATGCGTAGGGGAGACCGGGTATGGTTGTAACACTTTTTGCTTTACCACCTATAACTCGATCACTGAATTTTTGAGCTAGAGATTTACATTTTTTCTATTAAGTACCTGTAGAAAAGGCTGTTAAATGAGCGGTTTGTTTAATTGTGCAGTGTTTTGAGCAGGCATTATTTCGGCCATTGGAGGCGTCACGCAGGACCCCAGGTTGGTTTTTTTCTTCTCTTCTTCGCTTTCCTTTAGGCTGGATGCAGAGTTCAACGTAGTTATACAAAGTTTTGTTGGGTTTATGGTGTAGTTGTGCGTGCATGCTGAGTAAGTATGCAGTTCATTCGTACCGCAACTATGCTTTGTAACCGGAGCAAATGTTTATTGTTTTATACGTTTGTAATTTAAAATAAACATATCGCGCTGATCGCAGTTCGCTGCGTTAATCTTAATGCCGCTCAGTTTTGAGTATTGTATGTTTATTTGCGTTTTGTAATACAAATGGTTAATATAATTTAATATCTATATTTGTTTAATGTTTGTAAAACTATGTTACCCGTGAGCGGTAGTTATATGTTGATTCCTATGTTCTTATTTCTGTTTCAGTAAACCACAATTGCATATTTCCCCAACGAGTATCCGGACTGTTTTATTGGTGGTGTGTTAATGCGCTACTATCCAACTATAGGATAACCTGTCAAAAGTAGGCAAACAAACCCAGTGTTCTGATCGGACACTCTGTAGAGGTTACCACCGGGAGAGAATCGGCGTCCCTTTTTTTTTTAAACGACACTCTTCTACATGGTCCTTCGAGCCGGATAGGGTAAGTTTTACAGCAGTAATGATGGATGACAGAGAAAAGGATCTTGTCCTGAGTCAGGGGAGGCCTCGTAGAACAATTCGTCCTCCATGCTACCTAGACGAATATGAGACAGGCCATCATTACAGACAAAGAGGATTACCTGCATCATATCACCACCCTGATGCAAGAGAATATATGACGGATAGTTTCTCGGCGCATGACCAGCAGAGAAATGAACACTCATCACCTGGTAGTGTCCCAGAATGGGTGAAGACACTCAGGGAAGAGAACGATCAGCTGAGGAGAGATATTCGTGAACTAATTGAGTGGCGTGCATCGCAGACTTCTCCAACTCATATCCAGTCAGCTCCTCCTAGGCAGAGCCAAGATGATGAGGAAAGAGCCTCAACCTCATCCAGTATCGGCACCCCAATCTCCCAATATGGAGTCATGATGTCAGGCGATCAGTGGGATCCATGTCACGCAGGCCAACAGTCAAATCCAGTGCCTTGGGAGCATCGAGAGCCGTCAGTATGTGAGGGAGAAGAGGTAAATGAGATTGTGGAGCGGGTCAGGGATATTGCATTGCCACATAAGCAGTACCTTCATTCATCTGGTTATGGACCACACCAGTCCCGACGGTCATCTCGCCATGTGACTCCTGAACGCCATCATGGTAACTCATTAAACAAGCCGCTCATTTAACAGCCTTTTCTACAGGACCCACATTTGTTTGCTACAAACTGCACCAAGTCAAACCTCTGCAAGAATATCACAGACCTGGTGAGTTCATGACAAATAGGCCTACATGGTGCTCCTTTGTTACAACCTGCCCCACTACCGGGGTAGGATGTAACACGTGTTGCGGTAAGTTGCAACAGTTAGACAAAAGAAGCAAAAACACTGGCCACACTGTGCTATATGGTTCAAAAAGAAGTTTTTGAAGACTGACCATAACTCATATATCCACTAGTGTGCTAGAACAAACTTTCTTAATGGTATGTATGCTTAATCAATACTCTACTACAATGCATCTGAGCAAAAAAAACATCCAAGTCAAATAAAAATAATGTGTGTGTGTGTGTGTGTGTGTGTGTTCTTAATCGGTCACAATGCTGACAAATGAATCTTGGTAACCCTGCAGTACAGGCTTGGTGGGCCCAGATACTGTCAGTCTATAATACAGGTCTGCCGCCTGAGTCAAATATTCTGCCAGCACCTTCTCCTGCACCTCAGAGAAAACTTTGTCGCAGCTGTGGTAACCTACACTGGGAAGATCACTGGACCCCTGGTCTCTCAGCTTCTGCAGTGATTTGCAGTATCTGTTCAGTGTTACATGGCAGATCCCGTGTGTCTTTGCAACTGACCTGACTGACTTGCCCTTCCTTGTGACCTCATCAGATGCTTTTTTAAAAACACTGGCAGGCACACCTCTTTCAGTCTTTCTTTTCCATTGTCTAGACATTCTGTAAAATTATTAAAATCAAGGAAGTGTCCTTATTTGTATGTAAGGGGATGGTTGTAACACTTAAAGATGTGTTACAACCCAGCCCAGCCCTCTTAGCTATTGCACCTTCCTCTGTTGATCTGAGTGCTGTTACTGGACTGATCATTAAGCAGTGAGGCAGATTGCACCACCAACTACAGAGTAAATGAACAGATAGACTGGAAATACACTCACTGGCCACTCTATTAGGTATACCTGTTCACCTGTCTGTATGTCAGCAGCACAATGTATAAAATCATGCAGATCAAAGTCATGCTCATATCAAACACCAGAATGGGGAAGAAAGGTGATTTAAGTGACTTCGAAGGTGACATTGTTCTTGGTGTTAGGTGGACTGGTATGAGTATTTCAGAAAATGCTGATCGACTGCTATTTTCACCATCTTTAGGGTTTACAGAGAATGGGCCGAAAAAGACAAAACATCCAGTGAGCTGTGGTTCTCTGGGAAAAAAATGCCTTGTTGATGGCAGAGGTCAGGGACAGACTGGCTCTAGGTGATAGAAAGGCAAGAGTAACTCAACAACTCGTTACCACCAAGGTATGCAGAAGAGCATCTGTGAATGCACAACACATCCAACTCTGAAGCTGATGGGCTACAGCAGCGGAAGACCACAGCAGGTGCCACTCCTGTCAGCTACAAACAGGAAACTCAGGCTACAGCGGGCACGGGCTCACCGAAATTAGACAATGGAAGACTGGAAAGAGGTTGCCTGGTCAGATGAGTCTCAATTCACTGCTGCAACATCCAGATCATAGGGCCAGAATTTGGTGTAAGCAAAATTTTATTTGCACACTTTGGGGCCCTTAGTGCCAACTGAGCAATGTTTAAATGCCACAGCCTACCTGAGTATTGTTGCTGACCATGTCCATCCCTTTATGACCACAGTGTACCCAGCTTCTAATAGCTACTGCAGCAGGGTAACGTGCCATGTCACAGAGCTCATATCATCTCAGACTAGTTTCTTGAACATGAAAATAATTTCACTGTACTCAAATGGCCTCCACAGTCACTAGATTTCAATAGAGCACCTATGGAATGTGATGGAATGGGAGATTTGGATGGATGGATGGATGGATTTGCATGAGGGTACAGCAGACAAATGTGCTGCAACTGTGTGGCCAGCGTGTGTATCTTCTTGACAATGATTGACTGGCACCAAATACAGCACACCTCCAGAAAAAAGTTACACTTGGAATAAAAAGGGTGGTTATACACTGGACCCAGTGCCTTGAGACCCTTCCTGACAGCAGATGTCATTACAATCACTGTTATTCAAAAGCACTATAATACTGTTAATCATTAAACGATCAAGAAAAATGTCTTACTTTGAAACAGTGCGGGGCCTCAGCTGACACCCATTTAAACTGGAATAGAGAATTTGATATTCGTTTTGTGAAAGGGAAAGTTTCCATTACAATGTGAGCAACTTATTTTTAAATACGTGATTTAAGTATATGCCAGGAAACCGAGTATGTAAGTAGAGCATACGTGTATATCCCATGCACGGTCTGAATAAGGACCCCACGTATATTTACGTATATTAAGCTGTAGTGATGAGGATTCTCACGTTATCTGCGCTGACATTTTACGTGGGATCGTGGTGATACCGCTCCGACGGTGACACTGGTCCTACGCTCATATTTCTTGGCTTGTCTCGGCCAGCAGGGGACATAGCAGCGTCGCCCCACTCGTGCCGAGAAGATGGGCGACCGTTGAGCAGCAGATACTTATATGAAGCAGAACGAAAATCGCGAGAGCAACAAAGAATGTACGCGGTGCGCTCTGGCCAAAACACCGTCTGGCATTTCCCGAAGGGTTCAGGCGGAGTTGGGTAGCTCCTTGCTGGTGTTGCGCCATATTTTGTGACCGTCGTAATGCGTGACTTCAGGGGTGCCGTTTCACACGTTACTGGGAATGAAGGTTCCTGTTCACATGCACGTGCCGTCTGCACATCTTACATACCATAGTTTATTCATTTTTCAAAGCAGCAGCGTTTCCACTTTTTGTTCCGTCATCTTATTTTGGGACATTCTAAAACGCTTAATGTGAAAAAGCTTAATGTCGCTATTTTGGTACATTAAACCACACCAAGTTTGTCACACACATATCTGGTCATACAGACTTTCACCTGACAAAAAATCAACACCGAAATGCTAGGAATATGGACTTTATACTACTCTCTTCCTTGCCTGTGCCACGTCATGCTATCACAGAAAACACAAGACACAAGCAGGATAGACCAAAAGCTAAGGATAAAATAAAACCATAAAACAAACAGGTGAGACAGACCAAAGGCCAGCCTTGTTCCATGACTGGAAGGGTGTCAACTTTTAAGCTGCTCATGCAAGCCACTGAGCTACATAGCAGGCCAGGGAATAAGGATTCCCTGTCATTGCACAAATAAATCACTCCAGGTAATAGCAGACGCTATAGAAATGGAGGTGAAAAAGAAGAGATGGAGGAGAGAGGAAAGAAAGCAGAGGAGTCAGAGATCAGGAGACGAGCAAGAGAGAGAGTGAGCTGGGGCATTAGGGGCAGCGTGAGCAGCAGCTGCAGAAGCTGGGGCCGTTGGGGCATTAGGTGTAGGAGCAGTAGTAGGAATAGTGGGTGTAGCTGCGGGGGGGTTGGCTGCAGCAGGAGCTGTAGGAGGGGGATTGAAGGAGCCAAAGTTGCAGCCAGAGCAGACAGTGTAGGAGAGGCTGCAAAAAATGCAGCTGAAGATATCAGGAAAAACTGCAAAAGAAACTTGGGAATTAGGGCAGAGACTGACAAAAGCAAAGGAAACACTATATATAAAAAACTATAGTAGATCAAATGGAAGGAAGCAGCTGCTTCAGTGATAGATGCAAGTAAACAGCTGCTACATTAATTAGATGCAAGGAAAGAGCCGCTTCAGTGACTAAGCTGCAGGTCAGGCAGGACTATCTCCTGTGACAGAAGTGTGGGGTGCCACACGAAAACTAGTCAGACCTGGAGAATAAGCTCTCACACAGCTTCAGCAGCGACTCTGCTAAGATGGGATGACTCTTCCCAGCATGAATGCGATCAACTGTGATCAAATGCCGCACATGAATCGGGGGGTTTTAACCGTCATCCTGCCCACATATTTACATACACGGGCTACCAACTGGGGGCATCAAGAATAATTTACTGAAAGAAGCAATGAAAATGGCAAAATAATAATGGCAAAACATTTCTTCTCAAAGTATTATTAGTCATGCAATTAATGTCATCTAATATTATTACAATTAATTTGCATACTTTGTAAAATGAAAATCTACACTTTTCTTCAACACAAAGCAGAGGTGTAAAGAGTACCTGAAAACCATACTTGAGTAAGAGTACAGATACCTTACTGTATAAATTACTCCATTACAAGTTACAAGTCACCAATTCCAATAAGACTTGAGTAAAAGTCGTAAAGTATCCAATTTTAAAAGAACTTAAGTATTTTACTCGTACTGAATGTAGGCTCAAAGAACACCAAGAAATGTGGAAAACAAGGAACTATTTATTTATGAGGCTTTATTTCCTAATATAGACATTAAATTGAACACCTCAATGTTTCAAAATGGCAGAAGAAGAAAATAGAACAAAAAGTCAGTCTCAGTCAAACTCAAATGTTCAAAAAAAAGGTAAAACAATAAAAAAACTAATAAAAAAACAAATTCAGAGCTGACTTTAATGGTGTCTTAAGGGCAATTCTTAAGGGCAATTCTTAAGGGTATTTCAAGCAAAAATGGAGCACTCCTAGTAATAAAATAATGACTTGAATTACACCATGATAATTATCAATATCGTTTGATATGATCATGATAAAAATATTTTTGCTATATCGCACAGCCTTAATGGATGCTACCACAGTGGCTTTGCTAACTAGCTAATAACTAGTAACCCATAGGAAGCAAGCTGAACAGTCGTTTGAGCAGACAGTAATATCTGATGACGCACAAAGTCTTTAAGTGTCAAGTCCTGTTAACTACATGGAAGCTATATTATCAGCAAGAAGGTCTTTACCTAGTTACCATAGTTTTGGTAGTGAGTCGGCTAGATAGTCAGCTAACTGATGGAAACGTTTAACCAGCAGCAAAACAACCACAAACAACCATGCGGGTCCCACAGTAAAATCTTTGTGCAGTAATTGACAGTCAATAGTGTGTCTAGCAGAAACATTAACAAACAAAATAATAAATAATAGATAGCACTGTTATTACACTGGGATACTAAAGTTGCTTATATTTTTGATACTCAGTACAAGTACAAAGTAGCCAAAAAAATACTTAAGTACAGTAACGAAGTCCATTTACTCAAGTACTTTACACCACTGCATAACTGACTGAAATTCATGATTAATGCCTTTATTTTACGGCTTATCTGGAGTCGTTTTGAGCACGATGTCACACATAGATTAATTGACTATGCAATGCAGCGATTTTTATTTATTGACATTTACTAAAGAGTTTTTGCAGACTAGCTGCATGTTATACCGCCATTGAAAAGGTACCATGCTACCGCATTTTTGAAAGCTGTTGTGTATTACATTTCATTAGTACAGGTGTTTTGACATTATAGCATACCTATCAGAATAGCACACTCTCAGTTAAAGCGCATGCGTAGAACAGAATTACATGTCCGCTAGCTCATAAATGTAGCATATTGCTGCAAGAATTTTCGACAGAAAGTAAGCAATTATGCTTTCCGGTTATTACGTGTAGTTACAGTTATAATAATAATTGATACTTTTATTGATCCCTGTGGGGAAATTGTCTTCTTTACACCTCCCTCAATTTGCTCTTTATAAATCAAGCTCTATGTGAAAGACAGTCACCTGTGTGGGCCCCCAGGAAGCTGGGTGTTAAGGGCCTTGCTAAAGGACGTGCTGAGGTTGGGTTTGGACCGGTGACCTTCTGATTACAGGCACAAGGACTTAGCCCATGTACTGAGCCACACCCCCCCCCCCAGTTGTGTATTAGTAGCATTTATGATGTTTCTCTAATGTGAGCTAGTACATAACCCAGCTAGTACCAACCGTTGCAACAATACTCTAGTTTTCTGTCATACTCATTGTTTTATTTTCTTGCATTGTCCATTTTTGTTCATAGTCTTTAATATTCCAAATAACGACAATTTCAGATAACTACTGGAACAATGAGTTCTGGAGGGGAGCAAGCTCCGTTACATGCTATAGATATGTTGATCTGATACCTTTCCGTATCAGATTGTTACCACTGTTAAAAACCACAGGTATTTTATTCTGATTGTATGTATTTCCTTATTAGGACACATTAGTTACTCCTGTTAAAAAATCCGTTTATTCTGACATTGTAAATTTCCTGAAGAGTTTACCCTCTTTAAAATGATGGAGTTCCACTTGTGCCAAAAATATGCTGATATGCATATGAGCTTTCCGTTTCTGCCAAAAATATGTAAACAGCACACAATCCATGTCGGCTGAGCATGTGACAAAGCATTTGTCTGTGACGACTCTATTTTGTCAATGAGTTTGTCTGTGGAGCCCCTGAAGGAACCAAAAGGTGTCTGCTAATTAGATACCCAGGAATAAACTGTGTGGCCCCTGCCCAAGCATTGCTGCCCAAACAGCAGTCTCCTCCTTATGCCGCCGAGGGAGGAGTAGCAACTGGTTCCCCTGCCCCTTCCCCTCTCCCCCCTGCAGATGAGGATCATAACCATTCAGTGCCCGACTCCACCTCCTTATCAGTGACGACGTGCCGCGGTCAAAAACTCAGGCAGTAGGACGAGGCAGAAAAAATTCTTGCCCCTATGTTGTTATTTACAAATCCTCAAGAGGGAGATAACTTTGGTCATCTGACACTGTAGATGAAGGAGTTGAAGGACATTGTCAGTGACCTGCTGGATCCCAGGCAGAACAGACCTCGCTATGTGGCAGCCCTTCTGATACAGGTCGCCCCGCACATGGACTGGATGATGATGCATCAGTTTAAGCAGGAGCCTAGTAAATCCTGCGAGTGCTACACCGAACGACTGATGGCAGCTTTCTCCAACTACAGTGGGATGGACCGCCCAGCGAACCAAGAGTGTATGTGATGTAAAATACACTAAGAGAGCTCAGTTCCTTTAAAGAGAGGTACTTATAATACTCTGTATTAGTTTTCGTGAGCTGTCCTCTTAAAAAGTACAACACCAGTACTCCATATTCAAATTGTCCCATGAAAAACTACAACCTCCAAACATCAAACTACATGCTTCTATGTCACCTACACTTCAGACTTCATCCTCAAAATCAAAGCAGTATTAACACAAGCAACATCCATCACTTAAAGCCAATATAAGTCTGCTACAACTGGACTTATATCTAAGCAAAACAAACATTTTATGTTCAAGTTTTCTTAAAACTACTGAAACAAATAAATGGCTGCCCTACAGTTCCGCTGTTTTGTTTGTCACCCTGAATTATGTCCTTCATAGTGTGGAAAAAACCGAAGGCTGAGGAATGTTACGTAACACAGCTAGAATGCAATATCTCTCTCTGGTGTAATTCACTGTGTGGTCTTAAGTGTGGTGTCTTCTTCATAACACTCCCTAACTCTTGTATTCATGACCATGAGATAGGGTGGGCTGCTTTTCTTCCTTGCTTTGGCTAGTATTCCTCCCTTTCCTCCCCAGCCTTGGTTGGTGGTTCAGGCAGCATCACCTTGTTTTAGTAGACCCAGGTGCCATACATTTTGAAAGTAGGCTCAAGTGCACAAAATGTTCTAGCAGAAGTCTTAGACAAACTCTGAATTACAAAGTAATCTGACTCCTTCTGAAGCTGTGAGAAATTGTTCATCTATATTTGCTGCATTGTCACTTGTTGATCTGCGTGTGCCCTGCTCCAGCAGTAAAGGGGAGATCGCGTGCAGAGCTGGTTTTCTGTAGGTCTGAGTAAAAATAAAATATCCTCTTCATACAGGAACCAAGTCTATGGCTGGAAATTTCTGCAACAGAGCCATTTAGTTATTTCTAGAAAAACATATAGAGCCAATGAAGGAACCTGATGTCATAGTAACACAGGTCACTGTCCGTGGTGCTGAATTCTCTACTAGATGGGCTTGTGCTGAATGAATAGGACAGCTGGCCAACGTGTCTGTGTGCTTCCACTGACTGGCACCGTGACAACGAGGGGGAAAAATTCATACAGTAAATTAGTTAACAATAATTAGTAATCACGTATAGTTCTCATTTATCATGATGTAAAATTCAAAAACCATTTCTGACTATTAATCTGCACATTTTAATAATTTAATTAATATTACCTAATTTGTTTATCATTTTCTGCAATCACTGTGCGTTAAAGCAAGTTTTAAAACTAGCTGTGAAATTGTTGATGCTGTTGTTGATCTGAATGTTGCTGACGGAGCCTTAGGATACGTCTTCATACAGATGAGTGAGGGGATGGATGCACTATTCTATGGAGGCCTCTGAAGAGAAAAAATGATCCCAATTTTATATTGAGAGGGATGGTTAATTCCATTTTAATGCAGACTGCGTTAAAAGTCCCTGTTCTGCCGTTGATCTTTTGCATGCATGCTATCATGTATTAGTTTACTCTGTATTTTGATCACATGTCAAACTAAAGAATTTTTGGTCGTATTTTTGTTCCTAATTTTGAAGTAATTGTAAAATAAAAATGTTGTTCTTTTCCGCCGCCATGCTACGTCTTACTTGTGAAGGTTATACTTGCATTGAACTTGCTTTGTAGACAGTAAGATCTTGCCGGCATTAATTCTCCACTGTGTGGTAATTTTGAGAAATTGCGCACGTTTCTTATCCCGTCAGAATCGGTAAAACTAACGCCATGCGAATGTGTCTTAGCGCAGAGTTTAAAATATTTACGGTTTCCGGTCAATGAAGGCAGTTTGAAATAAAACAAAAACGGTTAAACTTTCTGGATGCGCAAACTCTCGCTCTTGGCAAAATGGTGCAGATAGTTGAGATAAAGGACTGTTACTCGATGAGATTTCGAATCCATCACTCCTTAAACATGGAGAACATGGATCCAGAAGGTATTAATGATTATAATGATTAAATGATAATAAAGTTGTAGCTCCTGGTATGTGACAAACGAAATGAACGGCCAAGTCTGCATTGGCCTAATGCTTGTTAGTTTTGAGGTAAAGCTGATAAGTAACACATTTGGTTTTCGAGGTAAAATAACCGACCGGTTGAATAATTCAACTTTTATCTACAGAAATGAATGTATTTAGAACTGCAAACGGATACATTGGAAGCGGAGTTTTAAAATGAGAAAATGTAACGATGTGATAGGAAATGCCGTTCGTTATACTCCCCTTCTGTCTCCCATTCTTGCTCATCTTGTTTAAATAATAAGAAAATGAAAAGCAAGATCACTGTTAGTGACAAAAGTGCAGGACTAAATGTGTTTCATTTAATATTTATTCATTTGGATATGTGTGAGAGTAAGCGTATGCATGGATGTTGTCTTCTGGTTTAGCTTTCTTAGCTTTATCAGTAATTCACATTATTTCATTTATCTGACAATCTGAAGCCCATGGACTCATTTTAAACTGATTTTGTAGTAGAGTATTTATCCAGTTATTGTCATGTTCTTATATATCTCTCTGTGTTCCATTTTGTCCCAGTTCATGAGTTTGTGGAGGACAAGTTCATCTCCATTCTGGTCGTGAACTTCGAGAGGAGCCCACTGACCATGGAGAACTTGCAGTCTCTGGCCCTCAGTGTCCCTTCATTTTATTGGCGGCTCACTGGGGAGGAGTTGGATCCCAGCCTATTGCACGTAGCAACTGCACGGCTGCAAGTGGTACATCATGGTACAAAGACTGGTGTCCAGCATGGGGATGGAGAATCACCAGCTGAGGAGGATGACCATTACGGACAGGAGCTGCCATCACCCAGCTCTAGAAGGGAGGCTTCCCCTGCAGCTCCAGCATCCACGACTGAGGATGCTAATGGTCTTCCTGAGGCTCTCCCCTTGGCCTGGGGTGAAGATGAGCCCTCATCTCCATCCTTATCTGTGGCTTCTGACACTCAACCTGGAAGTCAGATTGAGCCAGAACAGGCTGAGCCCTCCAGCTCCACCTTCTGGATCCCTGTGGGCCCTAACAGCACGTGGCAGCAGCTTGAGATCGAAGGCCGCAACTACCTGCGGAAGCTGGATGAGCTCAGCATCCCCGAGGGACTCTGGGGCATTACGGACTACGGTGATGACCACACCGTGGTCATGTCCGTGCATGTCTCCGTGCTTGTGAGCAGTTCTCTGCGAACATGGGGCGTGAGGCAGGAGGAGAGGCCTCCTCAGAGGCCCGCTGGCACCAGTCAGAGGAAGCGCAAGGCCGAGCCCGACGACACCAGCGGCTCAAGTTCTCCTCCACCGCACAAGAGGCCCATGCGCTTCTGACTGGATTCCATGTTTTTACGCTGTAAGTTACATTTTTATTTCAACATAATTAGAAGATCCCGCAGGAAAATATTAGTCAGTTACTTAATAAATGACCAAAAAGTAGTTGAATAGGACAGCTGGCCAACGTGTCTGTGTGCTTCCACTGACTGGCACCCTGACATATAATGATTTTTAACAACGAGGGGGAAAAATTCATACAGTAAATTAGTTAACATTAATTAGT
The DNA here is from genome assembly GCF_048594095.1 of Paramormyrops kingsleyae. Lineage (NCBI taxonomy): Eukaryota > Metazoa > Chordata > Actinopteri > Osteoglossiformes > Mormyridae > Paramormyrops > Paramormyrops kingsleyae. Next base: position 2,028,228 of record NW_027325965.1, on the reverse strand, counting down.
AATCAAGTATAGTTCTCATTTATCATAATGTAAAATTCAATAACCTTTTCTGACTATTAATCTGCACAATTTAATAATTTAATTAATATTACCTAATTTGTTTATCATTTTCTGCAATCACTGTGCGTTTAAGCAAGTTTTAAAACTAGCTGTGAAATTGTTGATGCTGTTGTTGATCTGAATGTTGCTGACAGAGCCTTAGGATACGTCTCTATACACATGAGTGAGGGGATGGATGCACTATTCTATGGAGGCCTCTGAAGAGAAAAAAATTATCCCAATTTTATATTGAGAGGGATGGTTAATTCCTTTTTAATGCAGACAACGTTAAAAGTCCCTGTTCTGCCGTTGATCTTTTGCATGCATGCTATCATGTATTAGTTTACTCTGTATTTTGATCACGTCAAACTAAAGAATTTTTGGTCGTATTTTTGTTCCTAATTTTGGAGTAATTGTAAAATAAAAATGTTGTTCTTTTCCGCCGCCATGCTTCGTCTTACTTGTGAAGGTTATACTTGCATTGAACTTGCTTTGTAGACAGTAAGATCCTGCCGGCATTAATTCTCCACTGTGTGGTAATTTTGAGAAATTGCGCACGTTTCTTATCCCGTCAGAATCGGTAAAACTAACGCCATGCGAATGTGTCTTAGCGCAGAGTTTAAAATATTTACGGTTTCCGGTCAATGAAGGCAGTTTGAAATAAAACAAAAACGGTTAAACTTTCTGGATGCGCAAACTCTCGCTCTTGGCAAAATGGTGCAGATAGTTGAGATAAAGGACTGTTACTCGATGAGATTTCGAATCCATCACTCCTTAAACGTGGAGAACATGGATCCAGAAGGTATTAATGATTATAGTGATTAAATGATAATAAAGTTGTAGCTCCCGGTATGTGACAGACGAAATGAACGGCCAAGTCTGCATTGGCCTAATGCTTGTTAGTTTTGAGGTAAAGCTGATAAGTAACACCTTTGGTTTTCGAGGTAAAATAACCGACCTGTTGAATAATTCAACTTTTATCTACAGAAACAAATGTATTTTGAACTGCAAACGGATACATTGGAAGCAGAGTTTTAAAATGAGAAAATGTAACGATGTGATAGGAAATGCCGTTCGTTATACTCCCCTTCTGTCTCCCATTCTTGCTCATCTTGTTTAAATAATAAGAAAATGAAAAGCAAGATCACTGTTAGTGACAAAAGTGCAGGACTAAATGTGTTTCATTTAATATTTATTCATTTGGATATGTGTGAGAGTAAGCGTATGCATGGATGTTGTCTTCTGGTTTAGCTTTCTTAGCTTTATCGGTAATTCACATTATTTCATTTATCTGACAATCTGAAGCCCATGGACTCATTTTAAACTGATTTTGTAGTAGAGTATTTATCCAGTTATTGTCATGTTCTTATATATCTCTCTGTGTTCCATTTTGTCCCAGTTCATGAGTTTGTGGAGGACAAGTTCATCTCCATTCTGGTCGTGAACTTCGAGAGGAGCCCACTGACCATGGAGAACTTGCAGTCTCTGGCCCTCAGTGTCCCTTCATTTTATTGGCGGCTCACTGGGGAGGAGTTGGATCCCAGCCTATTGCACGTAGCAACTGCATGGCTGCAAGTGGTACATCATGGTACAGAGACTGGTGTCCAGCATGGGGATGGAGAATCACCAGCTGAGGAGGATGACCATTACGGACAGGAGCTGCCATCACCCAGCTCTAGAAGGGAGGCTTCCCCTGCAGCTCCAGCATCCACGACTGAGGATGCTAATGGGCTTCCTGAGGCTCTCCCCTTGGCCTGGGGTGAAGATGAGCCCTCATCTCCATCATTATCTGTGGCTTCTGACACTCAACCTGGAAGTCAGATTGAGCCAGAACAGGCTGAGCCCTCCAGCTCCACCTTCTGGATCCCTGTGGGCCCTAACAGCACGTGGCAGCAGCTTGAGATCGAAGGCCGCAACTACCTGCGGAAGCTGGATGAGCTCAGCATCCCCGAGGGACTCTGGGGCATTACGGACTACGGTGATGACCACACCGTGGTCATGTCCGTGCATGTCTCCGTGCTTGTGAGCAGTTCTCTGCGAACATGGGGCGTGAGGCAGGAGGAGAGGCCTCCTCAGAGGCCCGCTGGCACCAGTCAGAGGAAGCGCAAGGCCGAGCCCGACGACACCAGCGGCTCAAGTTCTCCTCCACCGCACAAGAGGCCCATGCGCTTCTGACTGGATTCCATGTTTTTACGCTGTAAGTTACATTTTTATTTCAACATAATTAGAAGATCCCGCAGGAAAATATTAGTCAGTTACTTAATAAATGACCAAAAAGTAGTTGAATAGGACAGCTGGCCAACGTGTCTGTGTGCTTCCACTGACTGGCACCCTGACATATAATGATTTTTAACAACGAGGGGGAAAAATTCATACAGTAAATTAGTTAACATTAATTAGTAATCAAGTATAGTTCTCATTTATCATAATGTAAAATTCAATAACCTTTTCTGACTATTAATCTGCACAATTTAATAATTTAATTAATATTACCTAATTTGTTTATCATTTTCTGCAATCACTGTGCGTTTAAGCAAGTTTTAAAACTAGCTGTGAAATTGTTGATGCTGTTGTTGATCTGAATGTTGCTGACAGAGCCTTAGGATACGTCTCTATACACATGAGTGAGGGGATGGATGCACTATTCTATGGAGGCCTCTGAAGAGAAAAAAATTATCCCAATTTTATATTGAGAGGGATGGTTAATTCCTTTTTAATGCAGACAACGTTAAAAGTCCCTGTTCTGCCGTTGATCTTTTGCATGCATGCTATCATGTATTAGTTTACTCTGTATTTTGATCACGTCAAACTAAAGAATTTTTGGTCGTATTTTTGTTCCTAATTTTGGAGTAATTGTAAAATAAAAATGTTGTTCTTTTCCGCCGCCATGCTTCGTCTTACTTGTGAAGGTTATACTTGCATTGAACTTGCTTTGTAGACAGTAAGATCCTGCCGGCATTAATTCTCCACTGTGTGGTAATTTTGAGAAATTGCGCACGTTTCTTATCCCGTCAGAATCGGTAAAACTAACGCCATGCGAATGTGTCTTAGCGCAGAGTTTAAAATATTTACGGTTTCCGGTCAATGAAGGCAGTTTGAAATAAAACAAAAACGGTTAAACTTTCTGGATGCGCAAACTCTCGCTCTTGGCAAAATGGTGCAGATAGTTGAGATAAAGGACTGTTACTCGATGAGATTTCGAATCCATCACTCCTTAAACGTGGAGAACATGGATCCAGAAGGTATTAATGATTATAGTGATTAAATGATAATAAAGTTGTAGCTCCCGGTATGTGACAGACGAAATGAACGGCCAAGTCTGCATTGGCCTAATGCTTGTTAGTTTTGAGGTAAAGCTGATAAGTAACACCTTTGGTTTTCGAGGTAAAATAACCGACCTGTTGAATAATTCAACTTTTATCTACAGAAACAAATGTATTTTGAACTGCAAACGGATACATTGGAAGCAGAGTTTTAAAATGAGAAAATGTAACGATGTGATAGGAAATGCCGTTCGTTATACTCCCCTTCTGTCTCCCATTCTTGCTCATCTTGTTTAAATAATAAGAAAATGAAAAGCAAGATCACTGTTAGTGACAAAAGTGCAGGACTAAATGTGTTTCATTTAATATTTATTCATTTGGATATGTGTGAGAGTAAGCGTATGCATGGATGTTGTCTTCTGGTTTAGCTTTCTTAGCTTTATCGGTAATTCACATTATTTCATTTATCTGACAATCTGAAGCCCATGGACTCATTTTAAACTGATTTTGTAGTAGAGTATTTATCCAGTTATTGTCATGTTCTTATATATCTCTCTGTGTTCCATTTTGTCCCAGTTCATGAGTTTGTGGAGGACAAGTTCATCTCCATTCTGGTCGTGAACTTCGAGAGGAGCCCACTGACCATGGAGAACTTGCAGTCTCTGGCCCTCAGTGTCCCTTCATTTTATTGGCGGCTCACTGGGGAGGAGTTGGATCCCAGCCTATTGCACGTAGCAACTGCATGGCTGCAAGTGGTACATCATGGTACAGAGACTGGTGTCCAGCATGGGGATGGAGAATCACCAGCTGAGGAGGATGACCATTACGGACAGGAGCTGCCATCACCCAGCTCTAGAAGGGAGGCTTCCCCTGCAGCTCCAGCATCCACGACTGAGGATGCTAATGGGCTTCCTGAGGCTCTCCCCTTGGCCTGGGGTGAAGATGAGCCCTCATCTCCATCATTATCTGTGGCTTCTGACACTCAACCTGGAAGTCAGATTGAGCCAGAACATGCTGAGCCCTCCAGCTCCACCTTCTGGATCCTTGTGGGCCCTAACAGCACATGGCAGCAGCTTGAGATCGAAGGCCGCAACTACCTGCGGAAGCTGGATGAGCTCAGCATCCCCGAGGGACTCTGGAGCATTACGGACTACGGTGATGATCACACCGTGGTCATGTCCGTGCATGTCTCCGTGCATGTGAGCAGTTCTCTGCGAACATGGGGCGTGAGGCAGGAGGAGAGGCCTCCTCAGAGGCCCGCTGGCACCAGTCAGAGGAAGCGCAAGGCCGAGCCCGACGACACCAGCGGCTCAAGTTCTCCTCCACCGCACAAGAGGGCCATGCGCTTCTGACTGGATTCCATGTTTTTACGCTGTAACTTACATTTTTATTTCAACATAATTAGAAGATCCCGCAGGAAAATATTAGTCAGTTTAGGGCTGGACAATAATTCGATATCAATATATATCGCGATAGAATTTTTTTCAATAACGGTGATACGATTTTTAAACACATTTCCTATATTTCGATATACATTTGAATATATATATTCATATATATTCGTGTATATATATATTCATATATATTCGTATATATATATATATATATACACACACACACAGTCGAACCCACTTATCTTGTCCTCGGTTAACTCGCCAACCCTATTAAGTTGGCGTTTTTGAAGTGGAACCGCCAAATTCGGCACTTAACATTGGTTATCTCGATCCCCGTGACGATTCGCCGGCTTTTAAAAATGTATCACAAGTGCTAAACAGCGCGTATTCAAATCGCATTCGCAGGGTAATTTGCTAAACAACGCAGCTGTGAAACGCGATCCAGGTAAAACTTTTTTAGACAGCATAAATAATATTGAAGCATTTGTTTTCAAGCAGACTGTTAAAGGCAAAAGCAACAAAGCATTTTAGAAACCATAGTAACCGCGTGTATGATACTTATCAGAGCTGTGTCAGAGCGAAATGACTCGTGAATTTAATTTTGACACTGGTTAGCTTTTTGTAAAAACGAACTACAGTACACCCCGCAGGTTTTTTGTGAGCGATCTTTGTGTTTTCAATTTTGGAGAATATAATTAAAGGTTTGTATCGAGAAACGACGGTGGTTTTTATTGTATACTAGTAAATTTCTGCTGTTAGTTGGTGCATATGCCTTTTGTTAGCCAATATGTATGTCGGGGCCGGCTCTACGCTGGGGCAACGCCCCCTTAAGCAAACGTCCTGCCCCCTTAAATCAAACTTTTAGAAGTTGAGGAAGAAAATAATAATTACCCACAAACTGAATATGGACAAGATTTACTACAGTAGCTGAAAAATCCACTGAAAAAGGCACAAACGAGATGATAAGTTTCACTTCTTGTTCGCTCTTTCTGTTTGTGCGCGGGCTCACACTGCACTCGGCAGAGATCCCCCACTCACCCTCCCCCCAGCTAAACATCCAATCACTGTTAGTATGCAAATGAGTCCGTTTCTCAGTAGGCAGGGCAGAGCGAAATGAGCTGCGCGATTGCGGGAGGGGAAGCAGCAATCTCTCTCGTCAAAATCATAACGACTCGTGAGATCATGGTTCGAATTATTTTTGTCTATTTGGGGGGGTCTTGATCGGGGGGTACTGTACCCTCCAGTACCCCCCCGATCAAGACCCCCCCAAATAGACAAAAATAGCAGTTTGGGGGGGGGGGGTCTTAACATTTTTCTTTTGTTTTTTTTTTTTAAAAGAAAGATAATCTCACCTTGTAGGAAAATTTTATGTAAAACTATTTCAGACACCCCTAGTGTGGACCGTACCATTTTAACCACCTCGGCGCTAGAAGCAGCTTAGCCAGTCGGTTACGTCATTCATTCTCATTGAGCGACTTGTTCGTTGTGATTTCAAGATTTCAAGATTCTTTATTCGTCACATACATAGTTATAACAAGTACAACATGTAGTGAAATGAACCCTGACCGATCCTATTTTTCAGTTTTATATTTCAAGACTCGGTGAATTGATTTTTTCTTTTTCATAACTTAGCCTACCCTTTTTAGTTTTGGTAATATTGGCAATAGTGAAAAGTGTTTTGTTGGGTTCAAATATGTTTGATATAGGCCATCCAATTAAGGTAAATGTCATGTTTTTACTTGTTTTAATCTGATGAGGAATATTTTATTTTATTTTTTGTTGTTTTACTTTTCAGTTTTCCCCCTGAGGGATTGCCACCTTATGTGGTCAGGGGGTTTGCGTGCCTCAGTGACCCTAAGAGCTACACCAGCAGAAGCTTAGCCTTCAGGTGGGACACCCAAGTTGGACAGGTCTTAGGGTAGAGGCCTGACAAAGTGCAATCCAATTACATGACAAAAACTGTTATCCAGAGCACCACCCCACCCCTTTACCGCCTTTGTCGCCACCATGTGCCCCCTTCACATTTATGTCTGCCCCCTCATATATGCATGTCTAGAACCGGCCCCGATGCATGTACATATTTATATTATGCCGATCACGTCAAACAAATCGCGGCAATGCCAAAAACACCAAAAACCTGTGCATGTACATTCTCAGTTATTAATGCATATAAATAAATTTCAAGCACATGTTAATATATTGCTGCCATATTGGTTTTCGGTTATCTCGATCATCGGTTATCTCGACGCTTTTTGGCAACCTCCTAGGCCGGCGACATAACTGGGTTCGACTGTATATGAATTATCAGCCTGTTCTAGTTTAAATGGAAATATATTATTGTTAATAAGCTGAGTCTAAGAGTTTTATTTATTTGATAGTTTATTTCACATTTCTTGTTTGTACAGGCTAAATACAAATAAAAAGTGAACCTTATTTTTTTTTGTACTGTTTTTATTAAAAAAAAAAATTATATAATTTTAATAGGAGGAGCCTGGAGGTATTATAGACTTTGCAAATTCAGTTTGCAGACATCCATTGTGTGTGTCCTCGGCAGTTTTTTCCTGAGGCTTTTTAATATTGTCCATATCGATATCGGAATTATACCGTATCGACCAAAATTAAGAAATATATCGTGATATAATTTTTTGCCATATCGTCCAGTCCTAAGTCAGTTACTTAATAAATGACCAAAAAGTAGTTGAATAGGACAGCTGGCCAACGTGTCTGTGTGCTTCCACTGACTGGCACCCTGACATATAATGATTTTTAACAACGAGGGGGAAAAATTCATACAGTAAATTAGTTAACAATAATTAGTAATCACGTATAGTTCTCATTTATCTTAATGTAAAATTCAATAACCTTTTCTCACTATTAATCTGCACAATTTAATAATTTAATTAATATTACCTAATTTGTTTATCATTTTCTGCAATCACTGTGCGTTTAAGCAAGTTTTAAAACTGGCTGTGAAATTGTTGATGCTGTTGTTGATCTGAATGTTGCTGACAGAGCCTTAGGATACGTCTCTATACACATGAGTGAGGGGATGGATGCACTATTCTATGGAGGCCTCTGAAGAGAAATAAATTATCCCAATTTTATATTGAGAGGGATGGTTAATTCCTTTTTAATGCAGACAACGTTAAAAGTCCCTGTTCTGCCGTTGATCTTTTGCATGCATGCTATCATGTATTAGTTTACTCTGTATTTTGATCACATGTCAAACTAAAGAATTTTTGGTCGTATTTTTGTTCCTAATTTTGAAGTAATTGTAAAATAAAAATGTTGTTCTTTTCCGCCGCCATGCTACGTCTTACTTGTGAAGGTTATACTTGCATTGAACTTGCTTTGTAGACAGTAAGATCTTGCCGGCATTAATTCTCCACTGTGTGGTAATTTTGAGAAATTGCGCACGTTTCTTATCCCGTCAGAATCGGTAAAACTAACGCCATGCGAATGTGTCTTAGCGCAGAGTTTAAAATATTTACGGTTTCCGGTCAATGAAGGCAGTTTGAAATAAAACAAAAACGGTTAAACTTTCTGGATGCGCAAACTCTCGCTCTTGGCAAAATGGTGCAGATAGTTGAGATAAAGGACTGTTACTCGATGAGATTTCGAATCCATCACTATACTGTATATGTCAGGGTGCCAGTCAGTGGAAGCACACAGACACGTTGGCCAGCTGTCCTATTCAACTACTTTTTGGTCATTTATTAAGTAACTGACTAATATTTTCCTGCGGGATCTTCTAATTATGTTGAAATAAAAATGTAACTTACAGCGTAAAAACATGGAATCCAGTCCGAAGCGCATGGGCCTCTTGTGCGGTGGAGGAGAACTTGAGCCGCTGGTGTCGTCGGGCTCGGCCTTGCGCTTCCTCTGACTGGTGCCAGCGGGCCTCTGAGGAGGCCTCTCCTCCTGCCTCGTGCCCCATGTTCGCAGAGAACTGCTCACATGCACGGAGACATGCACGGACATGACCACGGTGTGATCATCACCGTAGTCCGTAATGCTCCAGAGTCCCTCGGGGATGCTGAGCTCATCCAGCTTCTGCAGGTAGTTGCGGCCTTCGATCTCAAGCTGCTGCCACGTGCTGTTAGGGCCCACAGGGATCCAGAAGGTGGAGCTGGAGGGCTCAGCATGTTCTGGGTTCACTGGGTTCGTTTCGAGGGACGAAAAATCCTTTTTTTCGCCGATTACAGCGGCCAGACGGCTCGAGCTCGCAAGGCTATGTCCCCCGTTCTGAAGAAGGCTCGGGAAGCTGGTGTTCCTGCTTTTCTGTTGTACCCGACTAAAGTTCGCCTTTCTTTTGCGGGTAACCAGTGGTTTTTTACCGACCCAGAAGAAGCTCTTCAGGCAATCGGCGCTTTCACCTCCACCGGGTCCTGGCCAATTTAATATGCTTATTCGGTCTGCTTTGTTGTTTGCCTGTTATTATATTGCGGTCACACTGTGCGTGTGGAGTATATAAATCGGGTGCTTTTCTGTTAACGATTTTGTGTCTGTTCTATAGTTGATTTTGCTTTGTAGTTTACGCCGGGGGTGGCCGGCGGGCTTGAGTATTCACGCATGCCTTATCCCCTGCGTGTCACGCGCTGGCTTTTGGCCCCGCGCTGTTCTGGGGGGATGGGGGTGTTTTGTGGTTGTTTTGCCTTGGGGTTCGCGCCCTTCGGCTCATTAGATGATGGTGTTCTGTCTTATGGGGTGTTAGGGGTTTGTATTACTGGAGCTTATTTGTTTATGGGTTGTCTGTTTTCACTAATTCCTTCTCTAACGATGTGCTACTCTATTGACGTCTCCCTCTTTGTCTCTCTCTCTCCAGTATTGTGCTGTGGATCTATGTCTTTTATAGCTGCTGATGGCTAACTTAGTTATGGCTACCTGGAACGTGAGGACGCTTTCGACCCCTCAGAAGCGCTCTAGTGTCACAGACATTTTGTTTAGAAATAGGGTGGACATTGCTTTTTTGCAGGAGACACATTTGGAGTGCATTGGTGCATTTGGACCAAGCGCATGAGGCTCGTATCGCCAGGGTGCGGGCCGAACGCAGTGGTTTACTTTTGCGTAAGGCTGAATTTCTTGTACATCGCACTAGGACACGGTATTACGCTAGTGGAGCTAAGCCTGGTAAGTTGTTGGCGCTTAGGCTCCGCCAGTGTAACACTTTTCAAGTGTAAAATTCAAGGATGGAGCTGTAACCACCAACCCTTCTGAAATTAATGACCGTTTTCTTGATTTCTATAAGGATCTCTACTTATCCGACAGCCCTCCATCTCAGACAGCCCTGGACTCGCCTTTTTCCCTGGCTTCTCTCCCTATACTTGCTCAGCAGGATGCCTTACTACTGGAAGCCCCCATTACATTTTGTGAGCTCACTGAGGCCCTTAAGTCATTTTCTAAGAATAAAGCTCCTGGGATGGATGGTATTCAAGCTGAGGTGCTGCTCACCTTCTGGGCACAGTTAGCCTCCCCTCTGTTTCGTATGCTGTCCTCCGCCATACGCTCCTCTCAGCTCCACCCCGCTTTAAATTCTGTGATAATCTCTTTGCTTTTAAAACAGGGCAAAGACTCTGCTGATTGTTCCAGCTACCGTCCCCTATCTTTAATGAACTCTGATGTTAAGCTATTGGCTAAGGTGTTGGCTCGCCGCCTTCAGTTAATGATAGCTAAGATTGTACATCCCGATCAGACTGGTTTTATTTCAGCTCGCTACGCAGCCGACAATATGCGTCGTCTTCTGCATATTGTTAAAAATGATTATTCTTCCTCTCCTCCCACTGCTCTTTTCTCATTGGATGCCGAGAAGGCCTTTGACAGGCTTAATTGGAGTTTCCTCTGGGAAATTTTTTTTTTGCCCCGCTTAAATTTCTTAAGTGCTATGCTTCCTTTGCCGCCCCCTTCCCACTTTTTGAAAGATGTCCGGTCGACAGTAACGTCCTTTCTCTGGAATGCCCGCAAGCCTCGCATAAGGTACTCCTTTCTTACTCTTTCTAGAGATGATGGGGGTCTCGCTCTACCGGAATATGAATGGTACCACTGGTCCTTTGTTCTCCGTTCGGTCTGGCACTGGCTTCAGCCTCCCCCATCACCGCCTTCCTGGTTTCCAATAGAGGAGAATCTGGCGCGTCCGCATCAGCTGCAACATCTCCCTTTTCTCTCCCTGAAAGCTAAGGCAGCTAAACCTGTGCTAGGCTCAATTGTGTCTTATGCTGTGCAGATTTTCCATCGGGTCGAGAAGCGCACTGGCTCTGTCCCTGTCTGGCACTCAAATACACCAGTATTTCTTAATAGAGCGCTTAACATTGGTGGTCAGCCCATCACAAACTCCCGGTGGATCTCGTCCGGAATCCGTGTTTTGGGTGATCTATTTGATGACTCTGGCCTCCTCACGTTCCAGGCTCTCAGCTCTAAATTTCCTATCCCTCCTTCTTCCTTCTTTTTCTTTCTACAACTGCGATCTGTCTTCAGAACATGTGGGATTTCCTTCTCTGCTCCTTTGCCTATTCACCCCTTTTGCAAATTTGTGGCTTCCCTGTCCAAATCTAATAGACCAGTCTCCACGCTGGACATGTTTTTGCGTAATGCTGGTCAGGTTATTCCACCTGTTGCCCGTAAATGGGGTGATATCTCTTCTCCTTCTCCATTGTGCTGGCGCACCATTTTTAAAAATATTAAGCGGGCTTCTAGAAATCCCAATCACCAGCACGTTCAGTTTAGTTTTGTGCACAGGATGTACTGTACTCCACGATTGCGCTTCGCTATGGCTCTCGATCCTGATACCCTTTGTAAATTGTGCCCACTTAGAGCCCTTGGTATGTTCTGGGAATGTCCACCTGTGGCCGCTCTTTGGTATGCGGTCTCCTCCTTTCTTTCTGATCTGCTGGATGTGACTGTCCCTTGTTCTCCTCAATCTCTGTTACTCTTAGATTTCTCTCTCCTTTCTTTTTCCCCTTCTCAGCAACAGACGATTTCTTTATCCTCTGTCGCTGCAAAGCTTCTGTTGGTCTCAAGGTGGAAAGACCCGAGTCGTTGCACTTTCATAGTCTGGAGGGCTTCCCTTTACAATCTGATCATGTTGGAGCTGTCTGCTGCTTGAATAAATGGTGCCTCAGACGTTACTATCAACAATTGGGAGCGTAATGCTTCACTTGTACTACAGTACATTGAGGAGAGCACATCACCTATTGTGTCTGGTTAATTTCTTATGTTCTTATGTTCTGGTACGGTTATGTAGATATGCTATATGGCAATATATTTGGTGTGTGTGTTGTGTATCTATGTGGATGTCTGGGGGTGTGCATGCATTTGCATTTATAGGTGTATGTGTTTTATTTATTATTGCTGTATGTATATTACTGTGTATGTATATAGATGTATATTCTTTTGTTTCCTTTAATGTCTTGGGGGGGGGGGGGGTTTGGTTCTGGTGTTTTTTTTGTTTTGTATGTTGAACAGTTTTTGATGTGTCACTTTTTTGTGCATTGTAGTAAAACCCAATAAAAAATTGGTTGCAAAAAAAAAAACCAGAATGATCATTTAAAAAAAACAAAACCTTTATGAGGTTGTGCAACGAGGGGTACGACTTTCATCACGTTTGCACTTCTCTACATCATTTTTGGCCAATTTTTTGAGTCTTAATGGCGGTGTCATCTGAGAACTTCTTTTTATAAAATGCATATTATGTTTAAAAAAATTCCAGCTTTACGGTTTCAGGACAGAACAGCCACTCTGTTATGATGAACATTACGGTATTTTGAGTGTTATTAGTTGTGGCGCCCCTTACTGTACACTGACTACGCCACCCCTTGCGATTCACTACCTACTGAGTGTGCCAGAGCAAGGGAACAATGCTCTAATAAGAAGTACAGATGCAGGTTTTACAGAAATATAAAAGTACAACCTTTAACAACAAATATTCTTGATTGGTCACCAATTAAATAGGTCACTACCTTGATGTTGGGGAAGGGACAGTAAACAGACAAAAAGGGGAAGATGAAAAAAGAAAACAAATCACCAAGACATTGGGACAGAGGCCTATTGAACCAAGGGCGGGTAGACACACTGGTGGGAAGCTAGGGTTTCTATACCACACGTGACTGTGCAAACCCACTTATCCTAATATACACTTCAATCCAATACCCTGCAACCCTCACAGTACTCAGGTACCTTAAGTGACCATTGAAAGTCTTGCAGTTCAGGACTCGGTAGGACCACAGCAGGGGCTGACCCTGACACACACTGAATAAAACAACACTTAACTCCCAATTGGGTAGTATACAAAACAGTTTAAAACAGCCGGGGCAAACAATACATGCAACAGGTTACCCCAGACTGCAGTGTAATGTTCTGAAACAAACAATACAACATGGACACGGTAAAAATGCAAACAGGCCAATCATAATATCCTGACATGACAAAGACATGTACAGGATTAACAACACATACCTGTCCCAGTATTAGCAGGATACGCCAGAAGTTAAGCTTGGAGATACATCAGTCCCAGCATAGTCATAGCTACCAGCGTCCACGCTGATTACACGCCAACTCGGAAGTCTTAAGTAGTTCTAACAGCGCCTGCTGTTAAAACCGGAAACGGGTGGAGTCATATTTTCACCTTCATGACTCCCGCCGACTGTGGCAAGGAATATATACAATCACGGACTATAAGAATAAACACGCCGTTGCGTTGAGCACTGACGCTGTGTTCGCCGACGAGCTGAACGCGTTCTTTGCACGGTTTGAGATAAACAGCTCTCACCACGGAGACAACAACAGTCTGATCTCGGTGAGCGAGGACAGCAGCGCGGCTCTGGTTAGCCTGGCAGAGCGCGATGTGCGCCGGGCTCTGAAGCAGGTGAGCATCAGAAAAGCAGCGGGACCAGACGGGATTTCAGTCCTGCGATGCTGCGCTGATCAGCTGACTGGTGTTTTCACTAAGATCTTCAATGAGTCCCTAGCTCTGTCTATTGTGCCAACGTGTTTTAAACGGTCCACCACAGTTCCCGTCCCGAAGCACAACAAGCCCTCCAGCCTGAATGACTACCGCCCGGTAGCCCTAACATCTCTGGCCATGAAGGTGTTTGAAAGGCTGGTAAAGAACTTAATCTGTTCATCCATCCCAAATTCCATAGACCCATTACAGTTCGCCTACCGCCCAAACAGATCCACTGAGGCGTTACCTGCAAGATCGCTATTTTTCTTTATGCTGCAATTGTTTTCATTATTACTTTGTTTAACTTGACACATCACATCTTTAAATTCTCATACTTGCATTAGAATATAGACCAGTTAATACTGATGGTATCTCATCCTGTGTCATATGTTTTAAAATGACTACACACTGAATATTGAACTGAAGCTTGACATTAAAAAATTAAATCGCAAATCAAATCGTAATCGCAATTTCTGTCAGAAAAATGGCGATTCGATATTTTCCCCAAATCGTGCAGCCCTAGTTGGCACCACGTCCTGGGTTATTCCCTGCTTTGTGCCCATAGCTTTCAGGATAGTCTCCAGACCCCCTGTGACCCTGCACAGGAAGTTGACCATCCCCGGCCAGCCCCCAGAGTTCTGTGGAAGTTAAAAACACTTTAGTCAAACAACAGACTAACCAAATCTCAGGCTGGAGTAAGCTTCAAAAAAGGAGCTGGTCATTACCTGAACAGAAGGGGAACATAAGAAGGAGACTAGAGCTCAGCTGACAACATATATCTCTCCCGTTCCTTGCTGATGATGGGAGGTCACTGAGACGAGGTGAGACAAGTAAATAGAAAGTCAGCTGGCTCCTGCTGACACCCAACAGTGTGACACAAAACGGGTGGCATTGCCGAAGACCTCACAGCTAAATATGGAAAGAGGAGAAATATTTTTAAAATGTAAATAAAATGTGGAGCACCTATAATAAAAGCACAGCTATTAGGTGCTAATGATCCAGTTCACACTCAAGATGCCTAAGTTTGATCAGGTCAATCCTGCGATGTAACATGGACAGGCAGGCGTAATGTACTCACTGTCTGCAGTATGAACAACATGGTCCCACACAGACAGGTGACCCCATAGAAGCGCCTCTCCAGGTTAACAAATACCTTCACTCAGATACTTATGCTCAAATGCTGTTCGCTGTCAGACTCTGCAACAAAGTCCTTGCAGCTGACCCCACACACATAGACTAACAAACACACACATCCAATACACCATGGTAGTTTCTATGTGCAATATTAGTTCTTGTCAATCCCTGTCACTCCATTGCGTGCCTGTCCATATAGATATATCCAGTGTTGTACATATATTTATATATCCACTCTGTACATATATTTATATATCCACTCTGTACATATATTTATATATCCACTCTGTACATAATATACATACACTCTATTTATACATACATATATTTATCTGTTTACATATACACACATATATATATAAATATTTTTCAATATGCTCATCCAAATTTATGTTTCCAGATTGTTTGTATAGTGCACTTTTTATACTGTACTGTTGGTACAGTTTTTATTCTATTATTTTTAATTTTGCTACTCTTGTCTTGCACTGTCCACTTTTCTGCCGTGACGATGCAATTTTCCACTTGTGGGACTAATAAAGACAAATTTGCTGCGATCTCTGACATTTGGACATGCTTCACTAAGAACTGTGCTGAGAGTTTCACTCCAGGAGAACACATGACCATAGATGAACGGCTGTTCCCTACCAAGGTTCCTTGTCCATTCAAGCAGTATATCGTATCCAAGCCGGACAAATTTGGGATCAAGTTCTGGATGGCCGCAGATTTGGAGACCGAATATGTCTGCAATGCATCCCCTTACTTCGGAAAGGACCCCAGTCGTCAGAAGTGGGAGAGGCTGGCAGAGAACGTGGTCATGAATCTGATGGAGCCATTTTTGGATGATGAGAGAAATGTCACAACGGACAATTTCTTCACCTCACTGGCACTGTCACACAGACTGCTTCAGCGCAAAACAACGCTACTGGGCACGGTGAATAAAGTTCGGCATGAACTTCCTCCACTTGCAAAGGACACTGCACAGCGGGAGGAATTCTCCACGTCAGTGCTTTGCAAAGCCTAGCTAAGCTCAAAATAAATAAATCACAGGGCCCTGATGGCATCTTACCTATAGTAAGATACCCAGAACCAGAGCTACTGGCACAAAGAAGGATTGCTGGGATTGCTGCGAGAGAGTGGTGTTGAGCTGCAGCGATTGTTTGGGATTGTTTGGGATTGTTTTTTGGAGTGTTTTGAGTGTTTGTGTGCTTTACCTGTTTACGTGGGTGGCTGTTTATTTCTATTTATTGTTCTTATTTCGGTCGGCGTGAGTGCTTGTCTGTCCTGTCTGTTAATTAACAGCGCGATTATTACCGACAGAGAGCTGCGGGTGTCGCGTGAGCGGCGTTTTTCTGTCCGCGTTTAAACTCCGTAACAAACACCCGCAGGGCGATTATAACTAATAGTATCTAACGTCGGTATCACTACCCGGCGCCGGAAAAGGACAGTTGCTCCTGAGCTTTGCTCGGTCGCCAGTCGGGGCCGGGAGGACATTTTCCACTTTTTTCCCGCTCCGGCAGTAGCCTGCTGTGAGGGGGTTTTTGTGGTTTTTCGACCTCCCAAGAGCAACTTCGATTTCGCCTTGTTTTTAGTTCATACTTGGTTCAGGCAGAGGTTCTTCTGGTAAGTAGTAGTAAATTTATCAGGTTTAAAATTTTAAATAAAATAATAATTAAGTTCCATTTTAACACAAGTAATAATTTATTTTAGTGTACTCCGCACGTTACTGCATTTATTGTTACGCAAATTAATCTTTATAGTTAAATACACTATATAAATTTACTGGGCTGGGAGTACGGGGCCATAGTGAGTTAGTTAATTATGGGGCCGGCTCAGTGTTGCGTTTGCAAGATGTTTGCCCTTCTGGACGTTAGTGTCCAGTCGGACTTCATCTGCGAGCGATGTAAGCTAGTGGACTCACTCATGGTCAAGGTTTGCGACCAGCTGGGGTGGATCCAGTTGTCGTGGTGCATGTTGGCACCAACGACATAGGCAAGGGTAGAAGGGCTGTTCTGCAGGATAAATTTATAGAAGTTGCCAATAAGCTTAGAAGCAGAACGTCCATGGTGGTATTTTCTGAAATACTCCCCGTGCCACGCGCAAGTCAGGCTAAGTTAGCTGAGATAAGGAGATTAAATGCGTGGCTAAAAGGATGGTGTAGGAAAGAGGGGTTTAGGTTTATGGGGCACTGGAGGACCTTCTGGAACAGGTGGGACCTGTTCAAGCCGGATGGGTTGCATCTGAACCGGAGGGGAACCAGTGTACTGGGAAGGCGTATTTGTAGAGTAGTTGAGGAATGTTTAAACTAGGGACTGGGGGGGCAGGGAGGTTAGTTAAGTATGTAACTGGGGGGAAATGGAAAGCCCCAAAAAATTATATTATAAGTAGGCACTGTAATAGTCCTACCCTTTGTTGTCTGTATTTAAACGCCAGGAGTATTAGGAATAAAATTCATGATTTAGAGGCTCTTATCTCATCAGACTCTTATGATATTATAGCAATAACTGAAACGTGGTTGAGTGATAAGGATGGACAAGAATATAATATGGATGGTTACACATTGTTCCGTAAAGACCGTATAGGTAAGAAGGGAGGTGGTGTTGCAGTATATGTAAAGGAAAACTTGCAGGCAAGGGAGCTTACTGATATAAGTAAAAGTACGGAAGCTATATGGGTAAAATTAGATGCTACAAACTCAAATAGCCTAATTGTCGGTGTTTGTTACAGAGCACCCAATGTAGCTGCTGAGGAAAGCAGATTGTTATACATTGATATTAGGATTATGAGCAATAAAAATGATGTGGTAGTTATGGGTGATTTTAATCTACCGGGGATGCAGTGGGACATTGTTGCTGGCTCTTCTGAAAATGAACTTGAGATGGTGGAATTAGTACAGGATTGTTTTTTTACTCAGTTTGTTAACACCCCTACCAGGGGAGATGCCATTCTTGATCTTGTTTTGTCTAATAACCAGGACAGGATTGGTAAATTAGACGTTTTAGAACCACTTGACAGTAGCGATCATAACATGGTTAAATTTGAGGTTAAGTTTAGTGCCCGAAGAGCAAAGTCCAAATCAAAAATATATAATGTTAGGAAGGCTAACTTCAATTGTATGAGATTAAAACTAGAAACTGTGAACTGGATGGAGTTAAATAACAAAACTGTTGAAGAGGCATGGGAATTTTTTAAAAGCACATTATTGCAAGTGCAAGAGGACTTCATACCTGTTTCCAGCAAGAATAAATCTAGGAAATTGCAACCTAGGTGGTTTAATAGGGAAATAAAGTATAAAGTAAGGAGGGAAAGGGCTTTGTTCCAGAGATGGAAAATAACTGATGATGACATAATAAAGCAAGAGTATCTAAATCTACAGGCTGAATTAAAAAATGACATTAGACGAGCTAAAAGGAATGTCGAAAGGAAGATCGCATTGGAGGCTAAGGATGACGTTAAAAGTTTCTTCCAGTATTTTAATTCTAAAAGAGCTCTAAAAGCTGAAATTACTAATCTGCAGGATAGTAAGGGTCTTATAATTGAAAACGACATTGACATAGTAAATGAGTTCAATGATAGTTTTGCACGGGTATTCACTGTTGAGGACACTAGTAACTTACCAGTTCTTATTACTAATCCAACATCGTCTATAACTAATATATATATAATTGAAGCTGATGTTTTGCAAAGCCTAGCTAAGCTCAAAATAAATAAATCACAGGGCCCTGATGGCATCTTACCTATAGTGTTAAAAGAGATGAGGGATATTATTTGCCGACCCTTAACATTACTGTTTCAAAAATCCTTATCTGAAGGTGTGGTACCTTCTGATTGGAAGCATGCCAACATAACGCCCATTTTCAAAAAAGGGGATAGAAGTAATTTGTCAAACTATAGGCCAATCAGTCTAACTTGTATAACTGGTAAAATTATGGAGGCTATAATCAAAGAGAAAATGGTAGATTACCTGGACTCAAATAACATTTTGAGGGATAGCCAGCATGGATTTAGGAGAGGTAGATCCTGTTTAACAAATCTGTTGGAGTTTTTTGAGGAAGCTACTCAGGAAGTTGATGATAAGAAGGCCTATGATGTCATCTACTTAGATTTCCAAAAGGCTTTTGATGTTGTCCCCCACAATAGGCTCTTATTTAAACTCAAAGCAACAGGTATTTTAGGAACTGTAGCGACCTGGATTGATAACTGGTTAACGGATAAGAACATAAGAACATAAGAAATTTACAAACGAGAGGAGGCCATTCGGCCCATCAAGCTCGTTTGGGGAGAACTTAACTAATAACTCAGAGTTGTTAAAATCTTATCTAGCTCTGATTTAAAGGAACCCAGGGTTTTAGCTTCCACTACACTAGCAGGAAGACTATTCCATACTCTAACTACATGCTGTGTAAAGAAGTGCTTCCTCAAATTTGTTTTAAAATGTTCTCCCGCTAATTTCCATTTATGGCCACGAGTTCTAGTATTTAGACTAATATTGAAATAGTCATTTGGCTGAACAGCATCCAGACCCGTTAGAATCTATAGAAGTATAGAAGTAATCCAGCAAACTATAGGCCAATCAGTTTAACTAGCATTACTGGAAAAATAATGGAAGCTATAATTCAAGTGAAAATGGTAGATTACCTAGATGCAAATAACATTATAAAGGATAGCCAACATGGATTTAGGAGAGGTAGATCCTGCTTAACGAATCTACTTGAGTTCTTTGAGGAAGCTACAAGTGAAATTGATCACAAAAAGGCCTATGATGTGATTTACTTAGATTTCCAGAAGGCCTTTGATGTTGTCCCCCACAAACGGCTCTTGCTAAAGCTTAAAGCTGCAGGGATTTTAGGAACTGTGGCAGTTTGGATCAAAAACTGGCTAACTGACAGGAAGCAGCGAGTAGTTATTAGAGGCACAATGTCACAGTGGGCCTCCGTTCATAGTGGGGTACCGCAGGGTTCAATTTTAGGACCACTATTGTTCCTAATTTACATTAATGATATTGACACAAATACATACAGTAAATTGGTTAAATTTGCAGACGACACCAAGGTGGGCGGTGTAGCAGATACTGATCTAGCAGCAGAGAGGCTTCAAAGGGATCTGGATTTAATTAGCGAATGGGCTGATACTTGGCAGATGAAATTTAACACAGATAAATGTAAGGTAATCCATGCAGGGAGCAGAAATATAAAGTACAGATATTTTATGGGTTCCACTGAAATAAAGGTAGCTGATTACGAGAAAGATCTAGGTATGTATGTTGATGCTTCCATGTCCCACTCTCGCCAGTGTGGGGAAGCAATAAAAAAGGCCAATAGAATGTTGGGTTATATCTCTAGGTGTGTGGAGTTTAAGTCAAGGGAGGTGATGTTACACTTATATAATTCCTTGGTAAGACCCCACCTAGAATACTGTGTGCAGGTTTGGTCACCATACCTCAAGAAGGACATTGCTGCTTTAGAAAAGGTGCAACGAAGAGCTACGAGAATGATTCCTGGTCTTAGAGGAATGTCTTATGAGGAGAGGTTAGCGGAACTGAATCTGTTTAGCCTTGAGCAAAGGAGACTAAGGGGGGATATGATTCAGGTCTATAAGATTCTAACGGGTCTGGATGCTGTTCAGCCAAATTACTATTTCAATATTAGTCTAAATACCAGAACTCGTGGCCATAAGTGGAAATTAGCGGGAGAACATTTTAAAACAAATTTGAGGAAGCACTTCTTTACACAGCGTGTAGTTAGAGTATGGAATAGTCTTCCTGCTAGTGTAGTGGAAGCTAAAACCATGGGTTCCTTTAAATCAGAGCTAGATAAGATTTTAACAACTCTGAGCTATTAGTTAAGTTCTCCCCAAATGAGCTTGATGGGCCGAATGGCCTCCTCTCGTTTGTAAATTTCTTATGTTCTTATGTTCATATGTGGGCAGTGTGGTGGCACAGCGGTTTCTGCTGCCGCCTCACAGTGAGAAGGTCCTGGGTTTGATCCCCGGGTTGAATGCCCGTTGAGGCTTTCTTTGTGGATCTTGCATGCTCTCCCCGTGTTCGTGTGGGTTAGGGCTAGTTAAGTCTTTGTTCCAAAAGGTCCAGTTGAATTCTGTACATTTTTTGGAAGCTGTGCAGTTGTTACCTAAGGTTATTAAGGTTATTTGTCCCAAGTTGGAGACTAATTTGCTTACTGTATTTTTTCCATTTCAATAGGTAATGTGCTGAAATAATGAAAAAGCAAAATAAACTATCTTGCCACCTGATCTTTTTGTCTTTTTATGTGGTACATATAGATAACTGGTCCTTCCAAAACCAGACAAGGCTTGTTTAGTTATAGCTTAAAAACCTTCAAATTACAGGTTAAATTAAATGTTTTACAGGATATTTAACAACTTATTTTTACAGATAATCATTCAACCTTGAAAAATGTTATTAAACTTACTTAATGTGATAGAAAACTTACAAAACCTGTTGAAGTATGGCATAAATTTGTATTCCTATCAGTTAAAGTTACTGTATTTTAACAGATTTTAACCATCTTAAAATATTTTTCACCGTTAACAGGTTTTGTCTGGCAGACTTTTGACTTATTTTACAGATGTTTTTTACAGTGTGATAACACAGAGAGTTACCTAGAATAAAAGTCTGGACCTCTCAGTTTGGTGAGTAAAGAAAATCTCTTTTATTCCAGCAATTCCAACAAACGCTCCCGTCACACTCTGGCGCTCGGTACCAAGTACCCCGAGCACACAGAGCCACCAGTTGATAAAGCATAACTCCCAATTCCCTATAAGGACTTCTAAGTCCTGATTGGTCACAAAACACCAACAAATGGAGCTCAAACGTAGAGCAGTTTTCAAAACAATTTCTTCTTGCCTAAAGCCTAAGACATAACAGACCCAATATGCCTCCCCTCCCGGGCCTACCAATGTCCAATTTTTCTTCTACACTCCCCCCTTTTGAACACGCGAGATCCGCGCTGTTCACAAATAATCAGAGTCCACGGTGTAGTAGTCCTCTGGACGAAAGCGCAACGGGCAGAAGTGGGCCGGTGGCGGTTGGATGGAACACGAGCAGTTGGTGTTGCTGGTGACATTGATGACGACCGGGGGCTGAGGTCCATAGAGCCAGGCAGGAATGGGAGGATCATCCACGTATGGAAAAGAGGGAGCCCGCAGGAACATAAGAGATTTTGCCTGGGAAGACAGAACTAGCAATATGATTAGTAGCAACACTACAAGCAAAAGCAATATACTAAAAACTAATGGTTTAATCACCCCGGATAAACCAGTGAGGAGAACCAATTGTCCCAGCTGTACTCAAACAGGCCATGCTCTTCATGTATCTCAGACAGCTGTTTGTGCACTGCGTCCTCTAGATCCTGCACAGCCTGAGAGGAATCAGGGATGTACGTGCAACTTTCTTTCCCCACTATAGCACCTTTCTCAGCTAATAGGAGATCCAATGCCTCAGGGTTTTGCAGAGCTACCTGCTTCACTGTGGATAATTCACCTTTAACGGCCTTCACAGTGTCAAGTGTCTGACTGGTCACTTTTTCAACTGCAGTCTGCAGGGCAGCCACCTCTGTCTGAAGGTCTGCTACACCAAGGGATGGAATAAACCCCAAACCATTGCTCAGTTCGACTAAGAGACCGTCTGCTCCGTGAATAGGCACGCAGTCAGCAGAGTAGCCATGACGGACAAAGAGCCGGAGCATGTTTGATTTAGGACTGCCATATCATGATTGGTGTACGGAATCCCGTAGATTCCACACAATTGTGACCCTCTCGGGGGCCAGTCTTGAAGGAACCACCAGGGTCGGACACGCGTCTGCAGTGGACCCAATGGACCCAGGCGTCGATTCCTTCCACTTTCACTGCGTGAGGGGTCACCATCAGGACCTGGTGGGGTCCCCTCCATCTCGGCGTGGTCCATCTCTTCCCTCTCAAGTCACGAACTAACACCCAGTTCCCTGGTTCGAGCGGTGTCACAGCTTGTAACAGCTTACCGTCCGCATTCCTCCAATTGGCACAAACCTGGTCCCAGGCTGCACCTATCGCTCACCGCAGACCTGTCAGATAAGTCCGAAAATCCCCATCCACGGTCTCCAGTGTAACATATCGTGAGGGAGACAAAACACGCATCGGCCTTCCTGCATCGACCCAGGGCAGGCCTGTCGTCTCTGAAATTTTGGCCAATTTCCGTTTCAGCATTTGATTTGCCCTCTCCACCATCCCTCTAACCTGAGTTCGCCACAGCATGTTTTGGGACTGTGGGGGGAAACCCCATGATGACACGGCGAGAACATGCAAACTCCACACATGGAACCCTGGCAGAAACTCAAACCCAGGTCCCAGAGATGTGAGACGACAGTGCTAAGCACTGCAGCACCGTGCTACCCGCCTCTGGGAACATACTGAGGTTAATTGGAGTTACCAAGTTGACCATAGGTGTGAATGGTGCACACAGGTACACACGTACACAGGCAGGCACTCATGCACACAGGCACGCACGTACGCAGGCATACAGGCATGCATGCACACAGAGACACACAGGCATCACCGGCGATCACTCGCAATCGAGTATGATGGTCCACCTGGAGGGTCCTTATTGTGGATCTTCAGATGGCTGAAGAGGCCAATTCTCGAACCACAAACCTTATCCCAACAGGTGGACGCCTGTGCGTGGCTTCTTTTAATGTGGGGAGACTGGGGCATAAACAGCCACCACACGGTCCTTGACAGAGACAAACCTATTATCAACGGCATGGACTCCAAGACAGCTGAAGGTCCATCTCTGCTGCAGCCTTCTTCCACCTTCACAGCCGTTGTTGTGATCCACCTGCATGCCTGGACACAATCCTCCGCCTGCTCCGCTGTTGAGGTCTTTCTTGAGTCGCGCTTTGTCTGGCACCTCCCCCTCAACCTTACCGCCAAGGGTGACCCTACCAGGAGCGTGGCTCCAGACGGTATCGCTCTCGGGATCTTTGGCACACGCAAGCCTCCCCACCACGACAAGGTGGCGACTCTCCGGAGAAGACACACACAGGCACACAGACAGGTACACCGACAGGCACGCATGCACGCACACAGGCATGCATACAGGTACATACACAGTCAGGGACGCACGCAGACACACACAGACACACACAGGCACGCACGCACAATTGCACGCAGACAGGGACGCACACACGCAAGCACACAGGCATGCACAGTTACACTTGCACACACACACACAGGCATACATACAGGCATGCACACACATGCACAAAGGCACGGACACACACACAGGCACGCACGCAGACACACACAGGCACGCACGCATACACAGGCACGCATGCAGACACATACTGGCACGCATGCAGACACATACAGGCACGCACGCACGCACAATTGCACGCAGGCAGGCACGCACACACGCAGGCACACAGACAGGTACAGACACACACATGTACATGGGCATGCACAAGAACACAGGCAAGCGCACACACACAGGCCCACAAACACGCACGCACGCCCACAGGTACGCAGACAGGGATGCACGCACGCAGACAGGGATGCACGCACGCAAGCACACAGACATGCACAGTTACACTTGCACACACACACACACACACACACAGGCATGCATACAGGCACACACACACATGCACGAAGGCATGGACGCACACACAGGCACGCACGCAGACACACACAAGTACAGACACACGCATGTACACAGGCATGCACAGAAGAACACAGGCATGCGCACACACACAGGCCCACACACACGCACTGGCACGCACGCCCATAGGTACGCATACATACAGGCACACACACACAGGCACACACGCAGACACACACAGGCACACACGCAGACACACACAGGCACGCGCGCAGACACACACAGGCACGCACAATTGCACGCAGGCAGGCACGCACACACGCAGGCACACAGACAGGTACAGACACACGCATGTACATAGGCATGCACAAGAACACAGGCAAGCGCACACACACAGGCCCACACACACTCACCCAACAATAGATATGACAAGCTTCAGTGAAGGTTCCCATGTCACACACACAGGTTCAGGCTGCCTTGAATTTCATCTAGCAGTCTGAGTACACAAATGCAAATGTGCCAGGGTTCACAGGTAATTGGCATGTTTGCACAACAAAAGCAGGAGGAGAATGGGGCTGAAGGTCTGCGCAGACTTAGGAGGAGCTGTAGGGAGTTCTAGGGGATTTATGCAAATTTGCGCAGGATAGTAGTTCTAGTGCAGGGATTCATAACCCCGGTTGTAAAAGGAGCAAAAATGTGAGCTGCAGCACTTGGTGATGATCCACTTCTCTGTGCCTTCAAACTGGCTCATTTCCACCCCTTGATGGCCATATATTTGACAAGAATTATACATTAATACTTTACAACACTACAGAGACTTAAACTGTGCCTTACTGGCTCTTAAGCTCAGAATCTCTCGATTCACCTTTGGGAACAGACTGGCTCATGTGATTTGACATCTGTCACACACTGGATAACCTGTTACAGTTTTCTTCTACATATCCCATACATGGGGATGGCACAGTGGTGCAGTGGTTAGCCTCTGGGACCATCCATCCATCCATACATCCATTTTCTGAAACCGCTTCTCCTGTTCAGGGCTGCAGGGGCTCCGGAGCAGGACACAAAGCAGGAAACAACCCTGGATGGGGCGCCAACCCATCACAGAGCACATTCACCATTCACTCACACCTACAGGCAATTTGGTAACTTGAGATAGCCTCAGCATGTTTTTGGACTAGGGGGAGAAACCCCACGATGACACGGCGAGAACATGCAAACTCCACACATGGAACCCTGGCAGAAACTCAAACCCAGATCCCAGAGGTGTGAGGTGACAGTGCCAACCACCATCACCGTGCCACCCACCCCTGGGAACAAACTGAGGTTAACTGGAATTACCAAGTTGACCATAGGTGTGAATGGTGCACAAAGGCAGGCAGGCAAGCACACAGGCAGGCACACACACAGGCAGGTATGCAGAGACAAAGGCACGAACGCACGCAGACATGCACACAGGCACGCACGAACATAGGCAGGCACACACACAGGCAGGTACGCTGAGACAAAGGCATAGACACATGCAAACACGTACACAGGCATGAATGCGCGCAGGCAGGCAGAAACGCATGCACGCACACATTAACGCACACAGACATGGACGGACACAGGCAAGCAAGCACACAGGGACGCATGCACGCACACTGGCATGCATGCACACAGGCATGGAAGCACAGAGGCACACACACGTGCACGCAAGCACACGTGCACGCAAGCACACGTGCACGCAAGCACACGTGCACGCAAGCACACGTGCACGCACACGTGCAGATAAGCAGGCACGAACGCACACACGTACTCAGGCACGCACACAGGCAAGCACGCGCCACGCACGTAGCCACGCAAGCACACAGGTATGCACGCACGCACACAGGCACTCCCGCACACATGCACGCAAGCACACAGGTACGCAAGCACACAGGCAGGCACGCATGCCAGCACACAGGCACAGAGACACGCACACACATAAGCACACAGGCAGGCAGGCACGCAGGCAGTCACACACACACAGGCACGCACACGTGAAGGCACATACACAGGCACGAAAGCACTCAAGCACAAAGGCACACACGCATGCAGGCGTGCACACTGGCATGAATTCACACAGGCACGCACAGACACGAATGCACACAAGCACGCACACATACAGGGACGCCTACACATACACGTGAAACCACAAACGCGCACACACAGGCAGTTATGCACATAGGCATGCAAGCACACAGACACGCGCACACACAGGCACGCACACACGCATGCAAGCACACAGGCACAGAGACACGCACACACACAAGCACGAAGGCAGGCACACAGGCAAGCACGAACAAAGGCACACATGCACAAAGGCACACACGCTTGCACGTAGGCAAGAACACACAGGCACGCATGCAGGCAGTCACGCACACACACATGCAGGCACGCATGCACGTAGACAGGCATGCATGCATGCACACAAGCTCACAGGCAGGAATGCACACAGGCACGCACGCACATTGGCACATACACAGACACGCACGCACATTGGCACATACACAGGCACGCATGCAGGCACACACACAGGCATGCACGCAGGCTCACAGGCATGCACATAGGGACACATGCATGTAAACACACAGGCACGCACGCAGGCTCATACACAGGCACAAAGGCACTCAAGCACAAAGGCACGCAGACACACAGGCACGCACGCACACAGGTAGGCACTTACACAGGCATACACGCATGCACACATGCTGGCAGGCAGGCATGCACACAGGTACGCACGCATGCAAGCACGCCACAGGCACGCAAGCTCACAGGCAGGTATGCACACAGGCACGCATGCACAGACACGCACTCACGCATGAAGGCAAGCACACAGGCACGTACAATAGCATGTGCACAGGCACGCACGCCCACAGAGCCACACACACACAGGCACGAATGCACTCAAGCACAAAGGCATTCACACAGGCATGCATGCACACAGAAAGGCGCTTACACACAGGCACACAGGCACGCACACAGGCAGGCATGCACACATGTGCGCACAGCGATACCCAAGCACAAAGGCATGCATGCATGCACACAGACATGCTTCAAGCAGACAGGCAAGCACACAGGCATTTACAGGCACACACGGGTATGAATGCACACAATAACGCATGCAGGCACACACACGGGCACGAACGTACACATGCACTCAGGCACGTAATAACGCAAGCAGGCACACAGGCAGGCACACAAGCGACACAGGCGCGAACGCAGGCACACACGCAGACAGCCAGGTATGCACGCACACAGGCAGGCATGCAGGTACGGCCACAGGCACTCACACAGGCACACACACAGGCATGAACGCATGCACGCACTGAGGCACACACACACACACACAGGCACGCACGCACACAAACACTCTACAAAAACTCTGGTTCTAAGCTAGGTGTCCTTAACCCAGGACTTCCAAACATAAGCAAAACAGAGTTACATTATTATTATTATTATTATTCATTATTATTAGCATTAATAAGATTCCCCTTACATTGCTAATAGGAAAGACATAAATGGATGTAGGGAAGAAACATGTTTACAATTTAAAGTGTTTTAGAGATGTTGTAAGTATGTATGTGAAGGGTACAATGAGGCTAATCCCACAATGATTTAAAACAATTTGACAAATTCAAATAAGAGGCTGAGAAGGATGTTCAGCTTCAGCAATCGGCTCTCGTGGGGTCTAATTTTGCCATTTTTTGCCTTTCTTCTGTTTCCCATGCGTTGTCTGCAGGGGCACCTTCACCACATTGCCATTTGATGTGGACACCTTCACACTGCCTGCTTCGAGATCATTTATGTTGAGGTGTTCCACTAATAATTTGTCCACTTTAGTTTCAGAAATGTCCCAATTAACAGCATTCAGCTGGAATTCATTGTCTACAACTTCTATCTCCAAATCCATCATTTCCAATTCAAATACTGAATTAAAACCCCTCTCTGCAGTCTCCTCCAATTTGACTTCTCCAATTTCTATTCCTACAATTTCAAATTTACCATTACTTTGATTTACATCATCAAGCTCAAACTGGCAGAGGTCGACCAATACGGCTTCTATTTTCAGCCTGTCTTGGTGGTCGTCTGCAGGCTTTATGGAGACTGTCCTTTCATTTAACACAAAGACCTCTAACCCATGCACGTCTAACCCCTTATCCTCCCAAGGCTGGTTGGTGGGTGGAGTTGCTGGGGAGCACTCTTTTGCTTCACCCCAGCAGATGATTTCATCCCATTTGTCCCAGGCTGCCCAATACACATCATCCGTCCAGCTAACTGCCTTGGCAATTGCCTTTCGGTTGTGTCACACGTTCAAACTGTCAGCCTGGTCAGAGGGTGATTCTGCTGGGGAGCACAGCTCTTCCTCATCTCCCCGGTCAATCACCTCTCCCCACTTGTCCCATGTTGCCCAGTACTGGTCATCACTCCAGCTGACAGCTTTCGCCATTCGTCTGATTCTGAATGAGGAAAAACAACATACAGGTAATGCAATGGAGCTGTCAGTCACTCCTGACACATGGAATACAGGTCAGGACTGATTGGCTGAAGAGTCCTCACACCTGGGTTTGAACAGCTGACCTACAGGTTATCCCAAAAACCTGCATACACACCGGCCCTTTGCGGATAAGATTGGTCACCCCTGTTTTAGGGGTTAGGGTAAGGATTTTAGGGGTTTTTTTGGGGCTAGCGTTAGGGCTATCTATTAGCACTATCCTCCTGACTCTCGGGCTTTTGTTTGGTGTGCATGTGTTATTTCCTTTAGCCATTTAGGATTAGTAGGACCTCATAATCATAAAAACCAAACATTTTTTTGAACAATTAATAGTTTTAAACAAAAATGATGTCCTTATATGAGGACGTAGGGTCTCAGGAGGTTAAGGGAGCCTAACTCGACAAAGTACTGTAGCTCAACTCGACAGAACACCGGAACCATCCGCATCTGAATGTAACATGAAAGCGCAGGAAAGCACATGCAGAAAACTTAAATATCAATACGAAACTATAGCTAACTTGCACATAAAATTTTGATAGAATTAACGCAGTAGCCCGAAACAGTAAACATATTTTAATATACATGCAAGTTTGACAGATACTAAATAATAAGATCATTTATACGATAATATGGGAGCAGAAACTAATTAACGTACCTCGCCATCTTGGTCCAGAAATGGAAGTGAGGCTGCGTGTTTCAACCTGGCAGCGTACGTCCCACATGCCATATGATGCCTAATACAGTACGTAACCAAGCAAAGCGGCTATAATGTGATTAAATAATAACATACCAATAATTCGCGTTGTTATGTAATAATAAGAACAGAATTCTATAAGATGAATTTTAAAGATTAGTATACAACAGCATAAAAATGATGACACTGAAAGTTTGATTAATCACACGATCAGCTCTGGATAATATCAAACAATGACTTAAAGAGACACGTGAAATGAAGTGATAAATACACGTGAAATATAAAGTGATATCGGTATGTCAAAACGTTATGTTACACACACCGCCCAACAATTCAAGAAGCTGTAGCTAGATTAAGGCCGTATTCACAATTTACCCGTGTGCCTTATACTGTAACCGAGCACGATTATCCCCGGCTGGTCTGCACTCTCCACATTGCACTTAATGATCCTGGCCTGAGCGATTTTTTGTGTTGAAGAAAACGAGCGAAGGGAAGTGCTGTGGCATAACTGACTGAAATTCATGATTAATGACTTTATTTTACGACTTATCTGGAGTCGTTTTCAGCACGATGTCACACATAGATTAATTGACTATGCAATGCAGCGATTTTTATTTATTGACATTTACCAAAGAGTTTTTGCAGACTAGCTGCATGTTATACCGCCATTGAAAAGGTACCATGCTACCGCATTTTTGAAAGCTGTTGTGTATTACATTTCATTAGTACAGGTGTTTTGACATTATAGCATACCTATCAGAATAGCACACTCTCAGTTAAAGCGCATGCGTAGAACAGAATTACATGTCCGCTAGCTCATAAATGTAGCATATTGCTGCAAGAATTTTCGACAGAAAGTAAGCAATTATGCTTTCCGGTTATTACGTGTAGTTACAGTTATAATAATAATTGATACTTTTATTGATCCCTGTGGGGAAATTGTCTTCTTTACACCTCCCTCAATTTGCTCTTTATAAATCAAGCTCTATGTGAAAGACAGTCACCTGTGTGGGCCCCCAGGAAGCTGGGTGTTAAGGGCCTTGCTAAAGGACGTGCTGAGGTTGGGTTTGGACCGGTGACCTTCTGATTACAGGCACAAGGACTTAGCCCATGTACTGAGCCACACCCCCCCCCCCAGTTGTGTATTAGTAGCATTTATGATGTTTCTCTAATGTGAGCTAGTACATAACCCAGCTAGTACCAACCGTTGCAACAATACTCTAGTTTTCTGTCATACTCATTGTTTTATTTTCTTGCATTGTCCATTTTTGTTCATAGTCTTTAATATTCCAAATAACGACAATTTCAGATAACTACTGGAACAATGAGTTCTGGAGGGGAGCAAGCTCCGTTACATGCTATAGATATGTTTTTCTGATACCTTTCCGTATCAGATTGTTACCACTGTTAAAAACCACAGGTATTTTATTCTGATTGTATGTATTTCCTTATTAGGGCACATTAGTTACTCCTGTTAAAAAATCAGTTTATTCTGACATTGTAAATTTCCTGAAGAGTTTACCCTCTTTAAAATGATGGAGTTCCACTTGTGCCAAAAATATGCTGATATGCATATGAGCTTTCCGTTTCTGCCAAAAATATGTAAACAGCACACAGTCCATGTCGGCTGAGCATGTGACAAAGCATTTGTCTGTGACGACTCTATTTTGTCAATGAGTTTGTCTGTGGAGCCCCTGAAGGAACCAAAAGGTGTCTGCTAATTAGATACCCAGGAATAAACTGTGTGGCCCCTGCCCAAGCATTGCTGCCCAAACAGCAGTCTCCTCCTTATGCCGCCGAGGGAGGAGTAGCAACTGGTTCCCCTGCCCCTTCCCCTCTCCCCCCTGCAGATGAGGATCATAACCATTCAGCGCCCGACTCCACCTCCTTATCAGTGACGACGTGCCGCGGTCAAAAACTCAGGCAGTAGGACGAGGCAGAAAAAAATCTTGCCCCTATGTTGTTATTTACAAATCCTCAAGAGGGAGATAACTTTGGTCATCTGACACTGTAGATGAAGGAGTTGAAGGACATTGTCAGTGACCTGCTGGATCCCAGGCAGAACAGACCTCGCTATGTGGCAGCCCTTCTGATACAGGTCGCCCCGCACATGGACTGGATGATGATGCATCAGTTTAAGCAGGAGCCTAGTAAATCCTGCGAGTGCTACACCGAACGACTGATGGCAGCTTTCTCCAACTACAGTGGGATGGACCGCCCAGCGAACCAAGAGTGTATGTGATGTAAAATACACTAAGAGAGCTCAGTTCCTTTAAAGAGAGGTACTTATAATACTCTGTATTAGTTTTCGTGAGCTGTCCTCTTAAAAAGTACAACACCAGTACTCCATATTCAAATTGTCCCATGAAAAACTACAACCTCCAAACATCAAACTACATGCTTCTATGTCACCTACACTTCAGACTTCATCCTCAAAATCAAAGCAGTATTAACACAAGCAACATCCATCACTTAAAGCCAATATAAGTCTGCTACAACTGGACTTATATCTAAGCAAAACAAACATTTTATGTTCAAGTTTTCTTAAAACTACTGAAACAAATAAATGGCTGCCCTACAGTTCCGCTGTTTTGTTTGTCACCCTGAATTATGTCCTTCATAGTGTGGAAAAAACCGAAGGCTGAGGAATGTTACGTAACACAGCTAGAATGCAATAACTCTCTCTGGTGTAATTCACTGTGTGGTCTTAAGTGTGGTGTCTTCTTCATAACACTCCCTAACTCTTGTATTCATGACCATGAGATAGGGTGGGCTGCTTTTCTTCCTTGCTTTGGCTAGTATTCCTCCCTTTCCTCCCCAGCCTTGGTTGGTGGTTCAGGCAGCATCACCTTGTTTTAGTAGACCCAGGTGCCATACATTTTGAAAGTAGGCTCAAGTGCACAAAATGTTCTAGCAGAAGTCTTAGACAAACTCTGAATTACAAAGTAATCTGACTCCTTCTGAAGCTGTGAGAAATTGTTCATCTGTATTTGCTGCATTGTCACTTGTTGATCTGCGTGTGCCCTGCTCCAGCAGTAAAGGGGAGATCGCGTGCAGAGCTGGTTTTCTGTAGGTCTGAGTAAAAATAAAATATCCTCTTCATATGTCTATGGCTGGAAATTTCTGCAACAGAGCCATTTAGTTATTTCTAGAAAAACATATAGAGCCAATGAAGGAACCTGATGTCATAGTAACACAGGTCACTATCCGTGGTGCTGAATTCTCTACTAGATGGGCTGGTGCTGAATGAATAGGACAGCTGGCCAACGTGTCTGTGTTCTTCCACTGACTGGCACCCTGACAACGAGGGGGAAAAATTCATACAGTAAATTAGTTAACAATAATTAGTAATCACCTATAGTTCTCATTTATCATAATGTAAAATTGAAAAACCTTTTCTGACTATTAATCTGCACATTTTAATAATTTAATTAATAGTACCTAATTTGTTTATCATTTTCTGCAATCACTGTGCGTTTAAGCAAGTTTTAAAACTAGCTGTGAAATTGTTGATGCTGTTGTTGATCTGAATGTTGCTGACAGAGCCTTAGGATACGTCTCTATACACATGAGTGAGGGGATGGATGCACTATTATATGGAGGCCTCTGAAGAGAAAAAAATTATCCCAATTTTATATTGAGAGGGATGGTTAATTCCTTTTTAATGCAGACAACGTTAAAAGTCCCTGTTCTGCCGTTGATCTTTTGCATGCATGCTATCATGTATTAGTTTACTCTGTATTTTGATCACATGTCAAACTAAAGAATTTTTGGTCGTTTTTTTGTTCCTAATTTTGAAGTAATTGTAAAATAAAAATGTTGTTCTTTTCCGCCGCCATGCTTCGTCTTACTTGTGAAGGTTATACTTGCATTGAACTTGCTTTGTAGACAGTAAGATCCTGCCGGCATTAATTCTCCACTGTGTGGTAATTTTGAGAAATTGCGCACGTTTCTTATCCCGTCAGAATCGGTAAAACTAACGCCATGCGAATGTGTCTTAGCGCAGAGTTTAAAATATTTACGGTTTCCGGTCAATGAAGGCAGTTTGAAATAAAACAAAAACGGTTAAACTTTCTGGATGCGCAAACTCTCGCTCTTGGCAAAATGGTGCAGATAGTTGAGATAAAGGACTGTTACTCAATGAGATTTCGAATCCATCACTCCTTAAACGTGGAGAACATGGATCCAGAAGGTATTAATGATTATAGTGATTAAATGATAATAAAGTTGTAGCTCCCGGTATGTGACAGACGAAATGAACGGCCAAGTCTGCATTGGCCTAATGCTTGTTAGTTTTGAGGTAAAGCTGATAAGTAACACCTTTGGTTTTCGAGGTAAAATAACCGACCTGTTGAATAATTCAACTTTTATCTACAGAAACAAATGTATTTTGAACTGCAAACGGATACATTGGAAGCAGAGTTTTAAAATGAGAAAATGTAACGATGTGATAGGAAATGCCGTTCGTTATACTCCCCTTCTGTCTCCCATTCTTGCTCATCTTGTTTAAATAATAAGAAAATGAAAAGCAAGATCACTGTTAGTGACAAAAGTGCAGGACTAAATGTGTTTCATTTAATATTTATTCATTTGGATATGTGTGAGAGTAAGCGTATGCATGGATGTTGTCTTCTGGTTTAGCTTTCTTAGCTTTATCGGTAATTCACATTATTTCATTTATCTGACAATCTGAAGCCCATGGACTCATTTTAAACTGATTTTGTAGTAGAGTATTTATCCAGTTATTGTCATGTTCTTATATATCTCTCTGTGTTCCATTTTGTCCCAGTTCATGAGTTTGTGGAGGACAAGTTCATCTCCATTCTGGTCGTGAACTTCGAGAGGAGCCCACTGACCATGGAGAACTTGCAGTCTCTGGCCCTCAGTGTCCCTTCATTTTATTGGCGGCTCACTGGGGAGGAGTTGGATCCCAGCCTATTGCACGTAGCAACTGCACGGCTGCAAGTGGTACATCATGGTACAGAGACTGGTGTCCAGCATGGGGATGGAGAATCACCAGCTGAGGAGGATGACCATTACGGACAGGAGCTGCCATCACCCAGCTCTAGAAGGGAGGCTTCCCCTGCAGCTCCAGCATCCACGACTGAGGATGCTAATGGGCTTCCTGAGGCTCTCCCCTTGGCCTGGGGTGAAGATGAGCCCTCATCTCCATCCTTATCTGTGGCTTCTGACACTCAACCTGGAAGTCAGATTGAGCCAGAACATGCTGAGCCCTCCAGCTCCACCTTCTGGATCCCTGTGGGCCCTAACAGCACGTGGCAGCAGCTTGAGATCGAAGGCCGCAACTACCTATGGAAGCTGGATGAGCTCAGCATCCCCGAGGGACTCTGGGGCATTACGGACTACGGCGATGACCACACCGTGGTCATGTCCGTGCATGTCCCCGTGCATGTGAGCAGTTCTCTGCGAACATGGGGCATGAGGCAGGAGGAGAGGCCTCCTCAGAGGCCCGCTGGCACCAGTCAGAGGAAGCGCAAGGCCGAGCCCGACGACACCAGCGGCTCAAGTTCTCCTCCACCGCACAAGAGGCCCATGCGCTTCTGACTGGATTCCATGTTTTTACGCTGTAAGTTACATTTTTATTTCAACATAATTAGAAGATCCCGCAGGAAAATATTAGTCAGTTACTTAATAAATGACCAAAAAGTAGTTGAATAGGACAGCTGGCCAACGTGTCTGTGTGCTTCCACTGACTGGCACCCTGACATATAATGATTTTTAACAACGAGGGGGAAAAATTCATACAGTAAATTAGTTAACAATAATTAGTAATCAAGTATAGTTCTCATTTATCATAATGTAAAATTCAATAACCTTTTCTGACTATTAATCTGCACAATTTAATAATTTAATTAATATTACCTAATTTGTTTATCATTTTCTGCAATCACTGTGCGTTTCAGCAAGTTTTAAAACTAGCTGTGAAATTGTTGATGCTGTTGTTGATCTGAATGTTGCTGACAGAGCCTTAGGATACGTCTCTATACACATGAGTGAGGGGATGGATGCACTATTCTATGGAGGCCTCTGAAGAGAAAATAATTATCCCAATTTTATATTGAGAGGGATGGTTAATTCCTTTTTAATGCAGACAACGTTAAAAGTCCCTGTTCTGCCGTTGATCTTTTGCATGCATGCTATCATGTATTAGTTTACTCTGTATTTTGATCACATGTCAAACTAAAGAATTTTTGGTCGTATTTTTGTTCCTAATTTTGAAGTAATTGTAAAATAAAAATGTTGTTCTTTTCCGCCGCCATGCTTCGTCTTACTTGTGAAGGTTATACTTGCATTGAACTTGCTTTGTAGACAGTAAGATCCTGCCGGCATTAATTCTCCACTGTGTGGTAATTTTGAGAAATTGCGCACGTTTCTTATCCCGTCAGAATCGGTAAAACTAACGCCATGCGAATGTGTCTTAGCGCAGAGTTTAAAATATTTACGGTTTCCGGTCAATGAAGGCAGTTTGAAATAAAACAAAAACGGTTAAACTTTCTGGATGCGCAAACTCTCGCTCTTGGCAAAATGGTGCAGATAGTTGAGATAAAGGACTGTTACTCAATGAGATTTCGAATCCATCACTCCTTAAACGTGGAGAACATGGATCCAGAAGGTATTAATGATTATAGTGATTAAATGATAATAAAGTTGTAGCTCCCGGTATGTGACAGACGAAATGAACGGCCAAGTCTGCATTGGCCTAATGCTTGTTAGTTTTGAGGTAAAGCTGATAAGTAACACCTTTGGTTTTCGAGGTAAAATAACCGACCTGTTGAATAATTCAACTTTTATCTACAGAAACAAATGTATTTTGAACTGCAAACGGATACATTGGAAGCAGAGTTTTAAAATGAGAAAATGTAACGATGTGATAGGAAATGCCGTTCGTTATACTCCCCTTCTGTCTCCCATTCTTGCTCATCTTGTTTAAATAATAAGAAAATGAAAAGCAAGATCACTGTTAGTGACAAAAGTGCAGGACTAAATGTGTTTCATTTAATATTTATTCATTTGGATATGTGTGAGAGTAAGCGTATGCATGGATGTTGTCTTCTGGTTTAGCTTTCTTAGCTTTATCGGTAATTCACATTATTTCATTTATCTGACAATCTGAAGCCCATGGACTCATTTTAAACTGATTTTGTAGTAGAGTATTTATCCAGTTATTGTCATGTTCTTATATATCTCTCTGTGTTCCATTTTGTCCCAGTTCATGAGTTTGTGGAGGACAAGTTCATCTCCATTCTGGTCGTGAACTTCGAGAGGAGCCCACTGACCATGGAGAACTTGCAGTCTCTGGCCCTCAGTGTCCCTTCATTTTATTGGCGGCT
Organism: Paramormyrops kingsleyae; assembly: GCF_048594095.1. Taxonomy (NCBI): domain Eukaryota; kingdom Metazoa; phylum Chordata; class Actinopteri; order Osteoglossiformes; family Mormyridae; genus Paramormyrops; species Paramormyrops kingsleyae. The sequence goes on along the minus strand of NW_027325965.1, from coordinate 1,991,315 downwards.
CACTGGGGAGGAGTTGGATCCCAGCCTATTGCACGTAGCAACTGCACGGCTGCAAGTGGTACATCATGGTACAGAGACTGGTGTCCAGCATGGGGATGGAGAATCACCAGCTGAGGAGGATGACCATTACGGACAGGAGCTGCCATCACCCAGCTCTAGAAGGGAGGCTTCCCCTGCAGCTCCAGCATCCACGACTGAGGATGCTAATGGGCTTCCTGAGGCTCTCCCCTTGGCCTGGGGTGAAGATGAGCCCTCATCTCCATCCTTATCTGTGGCTTCTGACACTCAACCTGGAAGTCAGATTGAGCCAGAACATGCTGAGCCCTCCAGCTCCACCTTCTGGATCCCTGTGGGCCCTAACAGCACGTGGCAGCAGCTTGAGATCGAAGGCCGCAACTACCTGCGGAAGCTGGATGAGCTCAGCATCCCCGAGGGACTCTGGGGCATTACGGACTACGGCGATGACCACACCGTGGTCATGTCCGTGCATGTCCCCGTGCATGTGAGCAGTTCTCTGCGAACATGGGGCATGAGGCAGGAGGAGAGGCCTCCTCAGAGGCCCGCTGGCACCAGTCAGAGGAAGCGCAAGGCCGAGCCCGACGACACCAGCGGCTCAAGTTCTCCTCCACCGCACAAGAGGCCCATGCGCTTCTGACTGGATTCCATGTTTTTACGCTGTAAGTTACATTTTTATTTCAACATAATTAGAAGATCCCGCAGGAAAATATTAGTCAGTTACTTAATAAATGACCAAAAAGTAGTTGAATAGGACAGCTGGCCAACGTGTCTGTGTGCTTCCACTGACTGGCACCCTGACATATAATGATTTTTAACAACGAGGGGGAGAAATTCATACAGTAAATTAGTTAACAATAATTAGTAATCACGTATAGTTCTCATTTATCATAATGTAAAATTCAATAACCTTTTCTGACTATTAATCTGCACAATTTAATAATTTAATTAATATTACCTAATTTGTTTATCATTTTCTGCAATCACTGTGCGTTTAAGCAAGTTTTAAAACTAGCTGTGAAATTGTTGATGCTGTTGTTGATCTGAATGTTGCTGACAGAGCCTTAGGATACGTCTCTATACACATGAGTGAGGGGATGGATGCACTATTCTATGGAGGCCTCTGAAGAGAAAAAAATTATCCCAATTTTATATTGAGAGGGGTGGTTAATTCCTTTTTAATGCAGACAACGTTAAAAGTCCCTGTTCTGCCGTTGATCTTTTGCATGCATGCTATCATGTATTAGTTTACTCTGTATTTTGATCACATGTCAAACTAAAGAATTTTTGGTCGTATTTTTGTTCCTAATTTTGAAGTAATTGTAAAATAAAAATGTTGTTCTTTTCCGCCGCCATGCTTCGTCTTACTTGTGAAGGTTATGCTTGCATTGATCTTGCTTTGTAGACAGTAAGATCCTGCCGGCATTAAATCTCCACTGTGTGGTAATTTTGAGAAATTGCGCACGTTTCTTATCCCGTCAGAATCGGTAAAACTAACGCCATGCGAATGTGTCTTAGCGCAGAGTTTAAAATATTTACGGTTTCCGGTCAATGAAGGCAGTTTGAAATAAAACAAAAACGGTTAAACTTTCTGGATGCGCAAACTCTCGCTCTTGGCAAAATGGTGCAGATAGTTGAGATAAAGGACTGTTACTCGATGAGATTTCGAATCCATCACTCCTTAAACGTGGAGAACATGGATCCAGAAGGTATTAATGATTATAGTGATTAAATGATAATAAAGTTGTAGCTCCCGGTATGTGACAGACGAAATGAACGGCCAAGTCTGCATTGGCCTAATGCTTGTTAGTTTTGAGGTAAAGCTGATAAGTAACACCTTTGGTTTTCGAGGTAAAATAACCGACCTGTTGAATAATTCAACTTTAATCTACAGAAACAAATGTATTTTGAACTGGAAACGGATACATTGGAAGCAGAGTTTTAAAATGAGAAAATGTAACGATGTGATAGGAAATGCCGTTCGTTATACTCCCCTTCTGTCTCCCATTCTTGCTCATCTTGTTTAAATAATAAGAAAATGAAAAGCAAGATCACTGTTAGTCAGGGGCGGACTGGGACAAAAATTCAGCCCTGGCACTGTAGCCACACCAGCCCACATTACCACACTGACACAGACCCACCCATGGACATGCACATTCACTACTTATATTGGTGTACAGATGGTGAAATAATATAAGCAGTACCATATGTAATAGATATTTAAACATGTAATGTATGTGACTGGAACAAAAATAACCTGTTTATAACAAATTTATACATACAGTAAAAACTAAATAAAAAACAATCTGTGAATCTTGTAGAGTCTTGTAGAGTGCAATTAAGTAATAACAGTAGCAAAAAAAGGAATAGAATATATAGCAAAAAAAATCCTTCATGATATATAGTTATTTGTGAATTGAAGTATGCTGAAGTGTTGCTAGTGCTGCATCTCCATTTGTGTGTAAAGGTGTGTATGTGTGTGTGTGATACACATTCACAGGTTACTCCTATCATAAGGGTTAATTTATCGTTAATTAGAGCCACAGTGTTAAAAAGGCTCACATGAGCTTTTATTTTGAAGTGTTTCTGGCAATCAGCCAGTGATCTCATACTCATGTTGATTGTACATGGAAGTGTTTTAGTATCTTTATTTGTATACGTTTTTCTGATTCCTTAATTTGTTTATTCTAATTTGTTGTAGACCACACATACACACCAACCCACATGGATACCCCAAAGTAATTGTTAGCACTTGCATGCTCAGTACTTGTTGGAAACTTTGTGGAAAGAATAAAGAATCAAAAGAATTCTGGATTGATTGCATCTCATTGTCTCTGATCGGACATCTGTGGTGAACTAGTCCCCCACTGGCAACCCCTAACTGGTTTCTATATCAGTTTTCTATACACAGTATTAAGAAACTCTCAGCATTTGTGTCAGGGTGTGTCTCTCTCATTGCTGTCTTCCTACCTCCATGATACTTGACTCTGCTGCAGCAGCTGAGCTATCTGCACTGGGTCCAGAAACATTCTAGTTTTGAATAGATGAACACACGATTCAGTCAAGGGAGAACATAAGCAAGCCAATGTCTCATTTTACATTGTCTAACTATTGCATAGATATATTACACTATTGCCTGAAATAGAAGTCTATGTTCCACCCTACCTAAGGATTAATTACATACTGTAACCTATGTATGTATTTAATGTTTTACTTTAAAGACTAGCTATGTATTCAGAGTTCACTACAAATGCCTACAGTACTATGGCTATAGCTATAGGTTCTTTTGCATGTTAGACTATATTGCTAGTAGCATACAGCAGTCTGTATACCCTAAATCCCACGTTATCTGCTGATAATGACATTTTCTTCTTACCTCCTCTACCGCGCTACTGTCCTCCGATGCAGCAGCCGAATTTAAACCTTTGGAGAATATTTCAGTTAATTTTATGCATTTGGCAGCGTCTGATTTTAGAGCCTTTTTTTTGCTTTCTCTGAGCTTTTTGGCACCGCCTTTCCTTTTTTTACGGTCCATCTCTGACAATTAGCTTGTGTTGCACTTACTGTTTGACATTCTTGCCAGATTTTGATTACGTCCGCGTAACCTAGCTCTGATTGGGTCGGCCCATCTCGAAACCAGCTGGCTGTCGCCGATTGGGCCAAATGCTTAACATTTATTATTATTATTATTACTATTATTATCATCATCATCATCATCATCATAATATTCACATCTTGCAAGAGATAAAAGCTGCCTGCATGTAAAAACAATACATATATAAAAAAAAAAAACTGACCGGCCCACATTTAAAAAATGGTCCGGCCTTTCTGGCATTTGCCAGAATTGCCAGATGGCCAATCCGCCCCTGCTGTTAGTGACAAAAGTGCAGGACTAAATGCGTTTCATTTAATATTTATTCATTTGCATATGTGTGAGAGTAAGCGTATGCATGGATGTTGTCTTCTGGTTTAGCTTTCTTAGCTTTATCGGTAATTCACATTATTTCATTTATCTGACAATCTGAAGCCCATGGACTCATTTTAAACTGATTTTG